>NC_081562.1:143668510-143695006 GCF_022355385.1 Mustela nigripes
GCGCCTGCGTAACAATAAAGAACCTCTTGCTGATTGCATCCAGTGGCAGTGTTGGATTCTTGGGTAAGGGGATCCGCGGGTCTTTCATAGTATCACTTATTTGACAATGCTTCTCAACAAAAGCTTCAACCTATCAAACAGGTTTAATTCTTTTGATTTCTTACAAAATCTTTGAAATGTTCATGAGCTCTCTGGAACATCTCATATTATAGCCAAATATTTCATTTTAGAATTTGATTTTGGAAAATATGTCAAAAACATCAAAATATTTGAACATTTGACTAAATAGGATCACAGATCATTATAAAATGATATTTATTTATCCATTTAACCAAAATGACAGCAAAATATTTTAAAAAGCAAATACAGAAGTCTACACACACAGTTGAGAGAGAGAGGAGGGACAGAGGGAGAAGGAGAGAGAATCATATATATATATATGTATATATATATACATATATATACATACATATTAAGCATTTTTTTCCCTTTTATTTGTTCAGTTTCAGGCAACTCTGGGCTGTGTTTACATTTTAAAGACATAATCTATAATTTCAAGTGACAGAAAGAATAAATTTGTTTGCTTATGTTTGTCTTTCTGAGTTTCAAGGTAATTGTGGTTTAAAATTTACCTTTACTTTTCTCAAGTATGATGAAGTCCCAGAACCTAAGTCAGGTTCAGTGGGGTGAGGAGGTTTGGAGCTGATGACTAAAGAAAGAATTCTTAAGATGTCGTTGGTGCAAAATGGTGGTTTATTAAAGCACGGGGACAGGACCCGTGGGCAGGAAGAGCTGCTGCCCTGGGTTGTGAGGGTAGGCATGTTATATACCCCACGGTTGGGGGGAGGTGGTGAAGGGATGGGAGGTTTCAACAGAGTTCTCACATGTTAGGGAGGGCCTACAAGGCCTACAAGGTGCCGGGGGTAGTCCTTGCCCTTATGGCTTGATCAATGTCGTCTTTAGGTCAGGCATTAACGTCAAGATATTTGGGAGATTCTTGGTGGGGTATTATGATCTGGCTATCATTTACATTCCCTTCTACCTCAGTCTCCTCCATTTTATGGTGGGAGGGAGACATTAGGGCTTCAGGAACCAAGAGTTATTTGCCTCTGGAAATTTGTGCTATTGATAAGGTAACCTCCCTGTTTAGGTCTCTAGGACATCTGTAGAACAAGGGAGATTCCTGTTCTGCAGGATTGTGATCCCTGCAAGTTAACTATTTATCGTTTTATGGCAGTCATGGGTGCCTGAGGAATGCTACACATATGGAGGGGAGCGGGTGAAGAGGGGGTGCAAGGCACCAGCTTTTGCTTTGTCCTCAGCCAGCCTCCTGCTCCCTCATCAAAGTACATAATATTTTTTTTAATATCCAAATGCTTCATAATATCTACAAAAAACTGAAGAGGAATAGGTGAAGTTTGGGATTGGTAAATAGGTGGGTTTTGACATGTTTCTAGAGCTGCACTTCTACAGTTTTGTACAATTTGTAAAACAAACAGTTTTCTTTAATTCCACAAAGAATGAGATTACAGTCTGAATATCTAGAGACTGACCTGCTTTTTAAACTAAATTTTCTTCTTTATATTAAGGGGATTTTAGCTAAAATTGCAATCAAAAGATTTTTATCTTTGTAGAATCTGTATTAAGCTTTTTACAAAAGCTTTCTTTTTGGGTACACAATTAAACCTAGGCTTTTATTAGTCTCTGAATATTGGCTTTTTGCAAATTATTTGTAGGAGGGCCTAAACTAAACTTTCAGTCTTGTATCAGTGTGAAAGGGGTTTGTGAATAGTCATTAATCTTTTTGATCTCTAAATTTGGTAAGATGTTTTCAAAGGGAAGGTAAAAGTGCCTTATAACATAAAAGATTTCCAGAAGACATGAAACTTTTGCAGTGGGGATTCTAGGATAAACCTGCAAAAGGTATTGCATAGGAATTCCTGAAACTGGAAAAGCCAGATTATCAACCCCTGGAAGGTATGAGCAAAACAAATCTCATTGTCATTCTCAGGTACTCAGCATTTACATGAGCAATTTGTACCCTTTGAACCTAGAGATTAGGCTTGAATGCTCCATGCAAATTTTGGGGGAAAGGTAAGTTAAAACAAAAAAATGAGGATAGATATTAAGAGAAACATACATTAAATGTGGACATTAATTTTTAAGTATTAAGTCTAGTTTCTGTGATTTTATTTTGTCAAGGGAGTCCTAAGACAAGCCATTATACTAATAAGACAGTTGAAAGCTCTCTACAAAGAATATTGTTCTTCCAAATGTAGCCAATTTAAAGGATCCATTATCTGATCATGTAAAAGTAGGATATAACAGCAACACAAATGAATAAGACTTAATGGCTTAACCAGATGCAAGATGCATCCATAAAGGCCATAGGTAATACAGCTCCATGAAACAAAGGTTTGCTCCCAAAATCAGTCTAAGAAAGCAAAACCCTTACCAAAAAACCATACCTGTATATGCATTAAGGATGGTGTAGTTAATTCCCCCCCCCCCTCTGGTCTCTCACAAAATTATGACATGCCTCCAGTCCTGGTAATCAATGGCACTAGGTAGGTGATATTGGAATGGAACTTTCCAGCCTAATAAGAAACAAAGTTTGAAATGACAAAGGCTCCTCTGGGCTGTATCATTTCATGACAAACACCCTCAAGACCTCACAAGGCCAGACAGAATAAGATAAGGACAGTCAGAACTGGAACCCCAGACTGTTCAATTTGCCATCAAAGTATGCCCAAGTAAGTGCACACTCCGAATGATGGAGAACAAAGAGAATGTCCTCATTGGTTATAAAGCAAAACTCTTGGTACACAGAACAAGACAACAAGAAAATATATACATATTAACAGCATTGACTATGCCTTGGGTCTTTTGGACCCATACCGATTCCTAAGAGGAATGTGCTATAGGGTTGTTTTACAGCATGGAAGTTTTACTGAAACTGATTGATTACCTGGAGTAAATCTAACCAATTTTGTGATGAACTTATCATGGGAGTCTTTTTGAGTTGACAAATGCTCTGACATCTTTTAAGTACTTTACACATGCCTACAAATTTTGCAGCTTTAGCATCCAAGATGCCCCTTAGCAGCAAACTTTATATCATGTGTACACCAAATGACACAAACAGAAGAAAACAAAAGCCGTATCTGCGAGGAAATGGATCAATAAACCAGGGTACTCTACCAAATTTAACCAAAAGGTCAGTAGGCCCAAGAAAATAGTTCTATGGATATTTTCTCCCAGTAATCTAAACACAGAAAGAGAAAAAAGACTCACCACTCTCACTCCATTAGACTCTACAGATAGAGATTCTAGGAGGCTGAAATGGTAAGAGATCTTACCTTGTGTGGACTGCTTGTCAGATGTTACAAGGATCACTCAACTGCAGCAGTGTCTAGGATGAGAGTGTTCAGTGAGTTAAAGTGTCTGGTCAGTTATACCAACTTGGGGAGGAAGATCCTCCTTTGCCTTACAAGGTCCTTCTCGCTGGACTTGGGATTAAATTGACATGAGACAGAGTAACAGGAGAAAAACAAATTTAATAGACAGACATATGTATGGGAAATCCACACCGACATGAAATTCCAAAGACAATGAGGCAACATGAAGTTTGTATGAACTAAAGAAAGGAGTAGGGTCTGAATATATACAGGGGAGGAAGACCATTGGCAGGAAGGTGGAAGGAGATGTTTTTGAAAAACTAAGTTTGCCCTGCTGCTTGCAGTTAAGTTTCTTAGGTAAAAGTGAGTCTCTGTTTGGGGCTTTCTTCCTGGTACAGGGTCTCCATTCTGATGTAAATTTAGGCAGCTGAGGACCAGGAAGAGGGCTTTTCCTGCATCTGTTGGATTTTGATTACTTTTCACTGACAATAATTTTCATGCCAAAGTGGCCCATCTTGGGGCAACCTTCCCTTGACCCCTACAGAAGAAGCTATTTGGTGAAGCTTATATTATCTGGTCAATATGGTAGAAAAGGCTAATGTTCACTTAAATCTGTATCCTTAAGAAAAACAAAAACTTTTTAATATTTATATAATGTTTTATAGTACAAATCAGAATGTACACACTAATTAATCATCAGTAAAATTGAGGGTTGCTACTGGTAAAAAATTTTATTCTTTAGCTGTACTGTTAAGGGGAAAACAAACCACAGCTAATATTGAACTGTATTAATTGCATAGGAATGTGATCAATAGGAACCAAAATTTTTAGGTATATATGAATTTGCTCCTCAAGCATGTCATCAATTTTGTAATTTTTCCCTAATGCTCAATTAAGGATGGAACAATAGTCAATAAGTAGAAATTCTGGAAATCCTGGAATTCTTGCTTTTAGAAAGGAAATACTAATTCCATTACTAATGAAGTTAGTTTTAAGTTCATATCACAGATAATAGTTTTCCTTTTTATTAAAAAAATGGTAATTATAATTAATTGCAAAGCCCAATTTAATTAATTTATTTTTTTACCTTTTCTTGTTTCAAGTTTTTATTTAAAGTCCAGTTAGTTAACATACATATAGTATTAGTTTCAGGACTAAAATTTAGTGATTCATTACTTACATACAACATCCACTACTTACTACAGTGCCCTCTTTAATATCCATCTCTTATTAAACCTACCCCCCTGCCCACCAAAGCTTAACTTAATGTAAATTTATGGAATCTCTTTCTTTGAAGAATTAAATTCCTTGTAGATGTTGAACTAGTTTAAAGCCAATTAAAGTGTCATTTTTCTTATCATTTTATTAAAATATTTGTTCTTAAAATGTTTTTAATTTAATTTTAAAATGTTTTTAATCTTAGAATCAAACTTAATCAATAAAACATAAGCCATAGTATCTTTTTATGCACAGAAAAGATATGGATGATTGACATTTTCATATGGTCAGATAAGAAATTACTAGCTTTTCACTGCATAACAATGAACTGCTTAAATGAAAGAAGTTTTTCATTTATAAAAATGGATATGGAAAATGATTCATTTAATAACTTTATTTCAATCACTTTAATGCTTTCCAATTTTTTTTATTTTTCTGTTGATATTACAGTTCAGTTATTTGTAGAACTTAACTGATTACATTTTTGAAATTACCTTTAAGATAGATAGATAAAATTACTCATTTTATCTTCATTTAACATATGAGGAGATTTATCACCTGGACTAAGTTTACTAAACTGGTAAATAATGGAGCTATAATTAGAACTTAGGTGGTTTGACTCCTGAGTCTACTTCTTTAAACACTAAGATCTATATATCCTATAAAAAGATGTCCTGCCCTGGTATCATCACTGTGGCTGGACAATTCAGGTACTATTGGAAAAGTATCAGATCTTCAGAAATCTCTGTCTCATTCAGGCAACTAGTTTATCTTGGGTTGTATTAAACCCATATACACAAATTACTTTTGGTGACATATCATGCATCTTCTCTATATTAGATCTCTTAGTGAACTATAGTACTGAAGGTAAGTTATAGAGTCAAAACATACTTTCTCTCTCTCTCTCTCTCCCTTCCTTCTTCTTCTTCTTCTTTTTTTTTTTTTTAATTCTTTCAACGTATATTCATTGAGAACCAACTAACACCAGTGCATGATACTGGGATAGAATTGAAGTAAAATAACTAAATAAATAAACATTTATATTTAACCTCAATAAAGACACAATTTGTTACTGGGGGTATAGAAATATGAAAAATAGGTGGAAATAAGTATTTAGGTGCTAGAGAGGCTACTGAAGAAAATAAGTAGGAGGTACTCAAGAAGGAGGTGCTCACTAAATCCTACTGAGCAAGAAGAGAGAAAAGCCAGGAAAGAATTCATCAGAAGGAAACACCTGAGGTAAAGCTTGAAAGATGAAGAAATATTTCTCAATAGAAAAGAGAGAAAGAACATTTTTGGAAGAGGAAATAGTGTGAATAGAAATATATGGCTGTATATCATAAGTACAGAAGGATAATTGCCTTGGTGGGACAGGATCAAAAGGAAAAGAAGGCACAGAGAGAACAGTCCAGAAAAGCAAAGATGTCAAATTACAAATGGTCTTGATTTTATAAGGATAAGAAATTTTGACTTATCCTTTTGGCAAAGGGAAGTTTTTAAAGGAAAAAAGTTTTTAAAGGAAAGATTTTAAGTAGTGAAAAAGGATGGTTGGATTTTCTTTTTAGAACACAAACTAGGGCAGCAGTTTTGGAAATCTTTTGGAGTCAGGACTGGAGAAAGAGAGAACGGATAACAGATTACTAAAATGAATCAGGTTAGAGAAGGCAAGGAGCTGTAAGATTGTAGCAGTGAAGATAGAGAGGCAATGATGGATCTGTTCACCAATTGAGTGTGGACAGTAATGGAACAGAAGAAGTCAGTCATTATATCATAGCAACCATTATGCTTTTGTACCTCATCTTTTTGACTTAGGAAAGAAAGAAATACTGAAAGTTATCTAGGTTCTTAGAAAAGACAATTTTAATTGTGTATCTAAAATGTTGCTAATAAATAAACATCTACTATTATTTAATTTGATTTGTGCTGAAAATGCAAAAGATAAATTATACACAGTTTTGGTCCTCAACAAATTTACATACCATTAAATATGTCAAATAAGATTTTGGATATAATTCTGTAAACCTCAGTACAGAGGTTCCCACATATACATAATATCAGGTGCCCTGTGAGTAGATAAAATCACTCATGGGAAACATGGAGAGTAAGAAGTAGGCAAGAATGAGAACAGAAACCTATGGAATTACAAGATTCAGTAATTATATAGGAAAATATGGAGGAAGGGTCAGAGATGAGCAACCATAGGAGAGTGCAACCAAGAGCAACACAAAGGAGAAAGTTCAGGCTGGTAGATTTGTACACCTGAGAGTATTTGAATAAGAAGAAAATAAGCTGAGTCTAATAGGTATGCAATCAGATAGTCTGCAACTTTAGTGAAAGCAGCTTCAGGTAATGTGTGGAGTTAGGTTGTATCATACATGAATGCACTAGTGTAGACTATTCAGTTGAACTATTCTTTGACTCTCATGGGAATTTACATAGAATATTTTGGAAACTAGGAAAACAAACAAGAACTTCCACGCAAATACCGGACCTAAATAAACCTGGAGACTAATATCTGAATTAAAAAAAAAAAAAAAAGATTTTATTTATTTGTTTGACAGAAAGAGATCACAAGTAGGCAGAGAGGCAGGCAGAGAGGAGGACACAGGATCCCTGCTGAGCAAAGAGCCCAATGTGGAGCTCCATCCCAGGACCCTGAGACCATGACCTGAGCTGAAGGCTGAGGTTTAACCTAGGCACCCCAATATCAGAATTTTTTTAAAAAATGCCAATGCTCTGTAGTCTAGCCCCAAAGTTATTTTATTATAAAATTATATTTTACATTTTTGGAAAAAGAGAAGAACATGATCAGGAGAATCCCAGAAGCCACAAAAGGATGCATTTTTAAAAACAAATCTAAAGCAATATAAATACAACATGCTATCATGACCAAGGTTTCTGATTTTTTTTTTAAGGTTTCTGATTCTTTTTTTTTTTTTTGACTTTTAATTTTTTATTTTTTATAAACATATATTTTTATCCCCAGGGGTACAGGTCTGTGAATCACCAGGTTTACACACTTCACAACACTCACCAAAGCACATACCCTCCCCAATGTCCATAATCCCACCCCCTTCTCCCAAACCCCCTCCCCCCAACAACCAAGGTTTCTGATTCTTAAACGCATAGTAATGAGTCAATTTATATTTCTATGTAAATATTCTTTCTTTTGCTGCTTTAAACATACCTGTTTGATCAATAAAAACTTAACAATATGATACTCTTTAGGTTCACATAAAATACCTGTCAAGACATTAGGATTTCCTTATAACTTTAGTTTAACTAGTTATCTGTAGGAATCTAGTATATGCCACAGAAACACATTTACAAATAATTGGACCCCTGCCAATCTATGGTTGAGTGGATTATTTACAATATGCATTCCCAAAGAACTGCTCATTCTTGTGGGAAATGTATTTAATAACAATCTTTTTTTTTTTTTTAATGTATGAGATCAGTGCAATTTCTTCATTCATGCTGTTTTTTGAAACTATTGGCAATAAATGAGAGTAGAAATCTTTAATAGGACTGTTTAGTGATATTTTTAAGGGATACTCTAGCATAGTGTGACACACTTTCAAGAATGAGTACAAAGAACCAGGTTTGAGAACAGAAACAACATTTTCACTTTCCTTCTTCCTTGAAAATTCATCCCAAAACCCTGAGCAAAAAGACAACTGGGGAAAATGTGTTAGGGTTGGAACCAGAATTTTAAGACAACAGCAGCTTAACAGCACAACAATAATTAAACAATTTGTTGTAACACAGTAGCTGAGTGTAGTGGAAATAGCTCAATGAAAGGTAAAGTCCACACAAGACAGAGGACCTATAGCAGGTGACCCACTTGGGTATGGGGATTGATTACAAATAGGCAGCTGAGTCAATAGTTATTATACTGAAGATAACAGGAGACATATTTCTCCCTGTCGAAGAAGGGAGTTACAAATATGGAAAAGGGAAAAACTGAAAATGCATACTTTAGTGTTAACTTGGAATTATGAATATTAATGTGAGCTCATGGTTTCCAATATATGATGATAGATATAAAACAATTAAAATATAAATGCTGATTATAGGTATATATATATATATACATTTCTAATTTCTGGTTTTGCTTTCAGAAAATCATTCTCCATTAAAAAGAATTCCTTAAAGAAAGGGATGATTAACCTGTAATAGTTCATTCTGCCTGAAAATGAAGAAGTGTTCCAAGAATGTTTAAGATATGTCAAAAGAATTCAGAAGCTAATGTGGTTGATCTCTTACTTCCTAAATCTGGGGTGCTTTGAATATCAAAATAAAAAATGGTAGCAACAGACTATAATCTAGTAAATAAAAATAAGTCAAGCAGAGAAAGACAACTATCATATTATCCCCCTGATATGAAGAAGTGGTGATGCAACATGGGGGCTTAAGTGGGTAGGAGAAGAAGAAATGAAACAAGATGGGATTGGGAGGGAGACAAACCATAAGTGACTCTTAATCTCACAAAACAAACTGAGGGTTGCTGGGGGGAGGGGGTTTGGGAGAAGGGGGTGGGATTATGGACATTGGGGAGGGTATGTGCTTTGGTGAGTGCTGTGAAGTGTGTAAACCTGGTGATTCACAGACCTGTACCCCTGGGGATAAAAATATATGTTTATAAAAAATTAAAAATTAAAAAAAATAGTAACTCATAAATTTATACTAACATGAAATCAATGAATAAATAAACACAGAAAAGAGGATGCTCTTCCTCAGGATTTAATGCCAAATAATAAGTGTAAAAGTAGCGGTGAAACTGGAAGTTAACAATTTTGCAACATTATAGAAATAATTGATTCTTATATGTTCTTAAAGTGTCTGTTCACAAAATGCTTGTTGAATATAAGGAAAAGTGTAGTGAAAACATCAATGAAGCAACATTTCTTCAAGTAATTGAAATTCAAAACACCTATAAAGGGGACACAGGTAAATTATGTGCAGCCTGCAATGGAACACCACATTGTTTCTGTTATAGTCCTGTCAAAGTATATAGCTTGAATCTACTCATGAGGAAACATGAAAAAGTTTCATATTAGGAGACTTTCTACAATGTATCTAATCTGTAATTGTCAACAATGCCATGGGTATAAAAGTCAATAAAAAGTCAGGAAATTTTTCCACATGGAAAGGAATTGGGAAGATATGACCACTAAGTAATAATAGATGATTCCAAGTGAATTTTTTTGCAGTTAAGGATGTGGTTGGGAAATTAGATGAAACTTAGATGGTGGTAAAAGGTTTGTATTCATTTTCTGATTTTTGATGGCTATGTTGTGGTTATTTGTGGGAGACAAGCACTGAAGTACCTATGCATAGTGCAACATCATTTCTGTAACCCGATCATGGATGATTGAGGAAAAAAAATTACTAAAGGTATTATTGCAACTTTTTTGTAAGTTTGAAATTATTTGCAAATGTAAATAAAATAAATAATTCCATGCAAATATATGCATAAGCAACATGTTAGGGAGTGAGTGTGGATAGTATGGATAGAATGTGGATAGAGTGAAACAGGATAATAATGCAGAATAATCATACAGTGATAATGGTTGAAGTTGTTGGTAAATAAATGTGGTTTGTTTATAATATTCTATTTGCTTTTGTGTACATTTTCTTCATCAATTTGATTTTTCTGAGACAAGTACAATGGAAAAAATGCTAATTATATATATTTAAAGAGCTCAGTGTTTTTAGATATGTGGTGTGCTTATTATCCATTTTGGTTAATTAGTTTACTAAACTTAACTTGATGGCTTCTTCATCTTAGACAAGATAGACACATAGCAAATATGGGCTACTGGCCAAAATATAGGAAAGTCAGCTCTGTTCTAGCAACCAGCCACAAAGTACTATGCCAGGAGTCAAAGGTGTGCACTCTAGAAATTATTCACTTCTCTTCACCATTGCTGTTACTACTCTGGTCCAAGCCACAACCACTTTTGCTTAAATTATTGTAAAAGCAATCTAAAATTTCTTATTACAATCCCCTCCACACACCACTTACTTCACTTTCCACAGTATGTTTTCAATATAGTTGGCAGTAAAATCAACTCAGAACAAAGATGAAGCACCTAGAATACTCTAGAATACTCTATTGGTTCCCCAAGTAGTCAAAATGAAAATATAATCCTATATAACCTTCAGCACTTGACACAGAGGTAAATTTCTGATGGTGTCTCTTAATATTCTTATTCCACTCCTCCAACTACATGGGCATTTTTGCATACAAGTCAGGCTTATGCCTCGTAGACTTTACCCTCATTACTCTCTTCGCCTGGAACACTTTTCCATCTGATTTTCTTATGGATATTTCACTTTATTTAGGTCATGATTTAAATATTTAATTCCCAAACTACTGTATTTGAAATTGTTCCCTATCCCATTTTCATGCTATTTATTTAACTAAGGCACTGAATACTAATAACATAACATATTATATATTTTACTTGTTTATTATCTCTATTCCTTTGGTATAATACAAGCCTTCTGGGGTCAGGGATTTTTTTTTTTTCTGTTTTGTTCATTGCTGTATCTCTAATACCTGAAGTAGTTCTTGCCATATGGTGAATAGAATGATTAGTTTTATGTGTCAACTTGGCACATAAAAAAATTAAGTTTTCATTTATTTATTTGACAGACAAAGATCACAAGTACACAGAGAGGCAGGCAGAGAGAGAAGGGGGAAGCACATTCCCTGCCTAGCAGAGAGCCCAATGTGGGGCTTGATCCTAGGACCCTGGGATCATGACCTGAGCCAAAGGCAGAGGCTTTAACCCAGTGAGCCTCCCAGGCACCCCAGCAAGGTTATTACTGATGAGTACCTAATGAAAAAATATTGATTTGGTTGTCAAAACCCTTGTGAGAAATAAAACTCCAGGCATAAGTGGTTTCATAGGTAAATTATATCATATATTTAATGAAGACTTAAAGCCAATATAACATTATCTTTTTTTTTTTTTAAATCCAAACCAGGAATGTATTCTTTAACTTTTTAAAATGGAACAAGTATAATGAGAAGGACTTTTCAAAAAAAAAAAAAAAAAGAAAAGAAAAAGAAATTGAAGATTAATATTCACTATGAACAGTAGTATGAACTTAAATAACATATTTGCAAATTATACCCAGTAGTATATTAAAGAAAAAATAATACATGTGACTTAGAACGTTTACCCTGGGATTTCAAAGTTGATTCATCATTAGAATAGCAGTCAATGTCATTCTCCACAATAGCACATCCAAGATTTTTACAGTAGATGTAGAAAATTCATTTGATAAAATTTAATAATCATTTATGGAAAAATCTCTCAGCAAACCAGGGATACAAGTAAATATCCTCAATCTGTGAAGTGGCACTTATGAAAAGAAAAAAAGAAAAACCTACATACATCATATTTAAAGGTTTAATATTGAAAACTTTCTGCTTTCACTTGGGAGCAAAGTAAAAAGCACTTTTATTCAATATTATAGCCAAGACATTAGCCATTTCAAAAAGACTAGATAAGGAAAAAAGGCATAAAGGCATAAAGATCAAATGGAATAAGCAAAACTATTCTATTTACAGAGGAAATGATCTTTTACTGAAAAAGTTTACTGAAGAAATTTACAAAGAATTAATACATAAAATTAAAGATAATATACAAGACTGCATATTTAAATATTTGCAGCTAGCAGTTAAAAGAAAGTTTAATTTTTCATTTACAAAAAGAATAAAAATCATCAAAAAATAATGTTAGTCCCATACTAGGTAAAAAAATAATAATAAATTTTAGTTGTATCAGGAAAAAAAAAACACAATTTGGCAGAAAAATTAAAGTACTTTGTACAATTATGTGGGTTATTTTATATATAGAGAGAGAGAAAGAGAGAGAGAGATCTTTTTTTGTTGTTGTATTCACTTTAGATTTTTTTAAAAAGAGTTTTATGAATGAAACTAGATTTTTAGGAGACATTTAGAATACATTATAAGGCTATTTAAAAAATATAAAACATTCATAAGCCTGTTTATATCATGGGTATTATGAAATAATCACATCACAGAGTAGTCATGACATGCCTTATATTTACACTGAAAAATGTGGACTTCCATTTTCTCTGAATTCCCACTCTCATCTAGCTGATGCAAACCTAATACATATTCTTACCCTCTCAAACTTTCATTTCTTTTACTATATATTTCCACTGTAGTTATAATCCTATATCTAATTTTGATTTTTATATCTATCTGCATGCTAGACATAGGTTTCTTGAAGCCACACAATGCATCTTTTCATTCTTTTATCCCTGGCAATGTTCATGATATCCACCACATAGGTGTTAGGGTAAATTTATTACATTTTCCACCAATCCATTATTGATGTGATCATCATTTATAACTATATTCTCCAATGTAGGTTTTACTTGAGAAAATGCATGTTCAAATGAACAAGCAAAAGGCACCAGGCACAAGAGCCAGAACAAGGTACTAAGTATTGTGGCTTATACTCTTGACTTTTCTTATGAGGAACATTGACCATGTTGAAAAAACCATCAGAGGAACATAAGGTGGTTCAGGATAGACCTGTAATATGAAGGAAAAAGGCCTGAGGCTGCTCTTACTCATCCTTTACTGCCATGATAGCATCAAATTGCTAGTAGGGATGGAAACAAAGTGCTACAACTACTCTTGATACTTTATTTTTGCATAGGTTGTGGTGGTCAGTTTTATAGCATTTATTATTAGGAACTTCCATTATTTCACAAAGCGAGATTTGGTTTGGTCATGGAATTGCTCCACCTACCTCACAAGATTGCTATGTTACAAGGGATCATGCACATGAATATATCTCTAAAACTACTTAAAGTTGTATAATTATAAATGAAGCCTAATTTGAATAATTACACTACTCACAGAACATTTTCTTGAATATCGGTACAGTATCAAGAGGATTAGACCAGAGGTCCAGCTAACCTAGTGTTTGTGTTTTTGACAATGGCTCCAGAGGATATTAGATAAGAATATGTCATAGTTTTCACCAGATAACATTAAAGTCACAAGCTTAAGAATGTTCATAGAATACTTTGCTCATACTTACAATCTTTCAAATAAGTAGAATAAGCTGTATTCTACTTCTTCAAATACATTAGTAATTTAAATGATGACTAACTTGTTTCTAGAGCAGTTTAATTTACAGTTTTAATGTGATGTTTTTGATGTTTATTTCCTCTTCCTCCTCAATTTAAAAGAAAAAAAAAGAATACATATGATTTCAAAGGCTTTAGATATATGAATAATCCACTCACTTTAGCTCACTGACACAATAAGCCACAGAATTTCATTGTATGGACCATTGGCATGGCCAATGATACTATCTCCTGTGGAGCTATTGTGATCCATCTTGTGGATGGCAGCTTTCCCATTTTAAAAGTAATGCCCTCTATGTGGTCGCTGATCCAGAAAGTGTCTCAAAGAACAATAGAGAACTATGAATTGATTCTGACTTTTTTTTATTCCATTGTGATCATCAGAAACTTCTAAAAGTCAACTCATCCTATTAGAATTTCATAACCCATAATAGATATGTATTTGAAGCAGTTCTGTTCAACACTTGTATTATTCAGCTTTTCCTTAAATGCGCCTAACAAAACTAATAGAGAACAGCTGTTATATAACATATAAATGTTCAATTTGGAAACTCAGTTCTCAAGATGAAAAGATCAACACAAACAGCAAGAAAAACAAGCCAGTATTTCTCAGTTTATATCCACTATAAAACCACTTGGCATACTAGTAATTAGTACCTAATTTGGAAAAATTGCATCTGCAGTTTACCAGAAAAGCAGCAGCAGCAGCAGCACCTGGAAGTTTATTAAAGTTTAAATTCTTGGGCCCCATCCTAAGATCTACTAAATGGGAAACTCTGATTGTGGGTCCCATCAATATATGTTTTAACAAGGCTTCCAGGTGGCTCTGCTGAATTCCCATTCCATCCATATGGAGACAAAGTTTAAATTGCTATGAAATAGCAGTCTCTGCTAAAATAATTATATCTTCAGTGGAGGGATAAGTTTGGAAGCATTTGGCAATGAATCTGTAATCAACCTTTAAAAGTCAATCATAAACAAAACTAAAAATCAAAGTACAGAATAGGAGAAGATATTTGCAAATTTCTTATCAGATAAAGGGCTAGGATCCAAAATCTATGAAGAACTTATTAAACTCAACACTCAAAAAATTAAAAATCCAGTCAAGAAATAGGCAGAAGACATAAACAGACATTGACTTATGGGCATTAAGGAGGTACTTGATGTAATGAACATTGGGTGTTATAATGAAACTAATAAAAGTTGAATAAATTTTTAAAATTCAGTTTCTTAGCTAAGATATTTTAAATGCTCAAAGAACAGCAACATGTGGATAATAACTATTATATTAGACATTGAGGAGAGAGTATTTCTACAATCACAGATGGATACATGTTTTGGAGAATTCTGCTCCAGTTTCTTATGGGATTAAGGTCATGCCATATTCCACTTGAGATCACATCCTTGTTTAGCAGCATTCTCCCCTATGTCTTATTTCCCTCACTTCCTGAGACCATTCCCTGAATAAAGAACATGCAGTAGAATTCCTATTTGATCCTCTCCTCCCAGAGAACATGGTCAAAAGCCCTATCAATGTTCATTAGTCTGTCATTTCCAACATCACGATAGCTTCATTCCCCCTCATTTGCTCATCTTGCCTTGCCATTGGTGGCCTGTTCTAGTATATTTGAGGTTAGCTCAGAACTTGGGGACAGAAGCATTATTGAAGCACTAGCAATTCTTCCTAGCACTGTGGTTGTGGGAATTTTGTCCACTCTCAGGATTCATTCAGGAACTGGATATGGCAGAATATCTATCAATCTATCAATCTATCTATCTATTGTGCCATATCCAGTTCCTGAATCTATATATCGATCTATATCTATATCTATCTATTCATATAAATAATCAATGAATGTTACCTATGTGAAATATCTTAAAAACAGACATTATCTTAAGATATTTTGTCTTTACAATCTGTAGTTTGTATGCTGAGCATCTGATTTTGTGGAAAGAGGTATTGTCATCTGTGGAAAGAGTTATATGTCAGCATTGAGCACTTATAATAATGGCTCTATTACTTCATGTGTGTCACAACTAAACATTTAACTTCTTTCATTTGATGCTTGCTCTCTTAATTATTGTAAAATTGTGTCCTTGTAAGATGCTATTTCCTATTAGATTCTTTTTCAGATAATAATTATTACATAGAATGTCATCTTTTTTGTTTTGTAGAATCTATTTTTCTTTTATCTAATACATTTTCCCTCAATAAATAAACAAATAAATAAATTCCAATCATAAAATGCATTGATTATTTAAACTATGAGAGAAAATCTTCTATAAATTTATTTTCCTACTGACAAATTTGATCTTTAGCTTCAACTCATCTTTCTCATTCCACAGTGATTATCCAAAATCATTCTGCCTGGTTCTACCTGGATACATACTTTTTAATTTCCTACATTTAGACGTCTAGTGGACATATAATACTGTGAGAATACTATGAAATGTTAAATAATAGAATATTTTCCATCAGTGTATCTCCAGCCCCCATCTGCATCTACCTTACTCATTTCTTATAAGCTGCTAATTTTCTAGGCTCTTCAACTATGAGATTCTGTTAAACTTTCTTTCTTTCTCTATCATGATATGTTTTGAAACCTTTCCTTTCTGACAAAGTCAAATTTGTCTTAAGTCCTATTCCCTCTGCATTCTAGGAAGAGATCAACTAATTCAAATATGTTAATGGATGATGAATTTCAATGTGTTATTCCAAAGTAATAGAATCTATATTTTGGCACTTGCCATTACCTCAAATCAACACAGTTATGAGCATCACAAATATTGTAAAGAATTTTGAAGGAGACACAGTTAGGTTATTAATCTTCATATCATAACACATAAGTGACTTTACTATGTTTTCATTAATTCAGTAAGTATATATTCCAAGTATTGTCCTAGTTTTAGAATTTAAGGAGTTTGGGACCCCCAAAATTTTATAGTCACATAAAAGAAAGAAAATGGCACTCTCCTTGTATTGCAATTGTTGTATTGCACATGTTCCTAAATCTAAAACAATATTTCAATATATGCAAAAATTCATTTAATCACACTAAGCAGGATCAAACAGTTAACTTTAAAAAGACCCCTTGGAAGGAAATAAAAAAAAAAAAATCTGAGTCTTTCATCTCAAAATACCATCAAATTAATTGCCAGAATTATGGCTTGGGGTTACCTACACATTCTCTGAAACTCAGAGCATAAGCATTGTGGTGCCACTGATGAAATTACTACCTCAAATCTGTTTCACAATCAGTCCTGAGCTGGGTTTCTGTGGAATCATGTCAATTCCAGGAAAAGCACAGTTTTCAGTTAATGAGCAGAAAATAATTAACAAATGGATAAAACTTAGAAGGTATCATTTACTTCATTTTTATTTTATTTTATTTACTTTTTAAAGATTTTATTTATTTGTTTGACAGACAGAGATCACAAGTAGGCAGAGAGGCAGGCAGAGAGAGAGAGGAGGAAGCAGGCTTCCTGCTGAGCGGAGAGCCTGATGCGGGGTTTGATCCCAGGACCCCGAGATCATGACCAGAGCTGAAGGCAGGGGCTTTAACCCACTGATCCATTGAGCCACCCAGGTGCCCCATTTACTTCATTTAAAAAATATATATTTTATTTATTTATTTATTTATTTGTTTATTTATTTGACACTGTGTGTGTGTGTGTGTGTGTGTGTGTGTGTGTGTGTGTGTGTGTTGTGTACATGCAGGGGGAGCAACCAAAGGAGAGGGAGAAGAAAGCCGAACAGGGAACCCAATGCAGAACTTGATCCCAGGACCCTGGGATAATGACCTGAGCCAAAGGCAGATGCTTAACTGACTGAACCACCCAGGCACCCCTCCTTTAGTATCATTAAAAAAAGAAAAAAAGAGAGAGAGAGAGAGAAGTTGGCATCAATTGCTTCTAAAAGATTTTAAATAAGATTGTGTAAATTTGATGATGGAATTTTTTCAAGAAACTATCAAAAGTATCAGAGATTAAGAGTCACTTATGGTTTGTCTCCCTCCCAATCCCATCTTCTTTCATTTATTCTTCTCGTACCCACTTAAGCCCCCATGTTGCATCACCACTTCCTCATATCCCTGGGGATAAAAATATATGTTTATAAAAAAAAAAGTATCAGAGATATCTGCAGAGACAGGTGGCAGAGTAGGAGGATTTTGAGCTCATGTCATCCCATGGACACAAGAAGAAAAAAACTACACTTACTGCAACTCAGTCCGAAAATGACCTAAAAGACTAGAACAGATTTTCTATAGAACACAAATCTGAATATGTCAACCCACAAACTAAAGGGATATTGCAGGTGTGGAAGAGGAAGAGGATCAAGCACCATATCAGGATCAACCCTGGCTCTGGGCACCTGCACAGGAAGATGAGTTCCATAACATCTGGCTTTGAAAAACAGTGGGGCTTAACTTTTTTTTTTTTTTTAATTTTTTATTTTTATAAACATATATTTTTATCCCCAGGGGTACAGGTCTGTGAATCACCAGGCTTACACACTTCACAGCACTCACCAAATCACATACCCTCCCCAATGCCCATAATCCCACCCCCTTCTCCCAAACCCCCTCCCCCCGGCAACCTCAGTTTGTTTTGTGAGATTAAGAGTCACTTATGGTTTGTCTCCCTCCCAATCCCATCTTGTTTCATTTATTCTTCTTCTACCCACTTAAGCCTCCATGTTGCATCACCACTTCCTCATATCAGGGAGATCATATGATAGTTGTCTTTCTCTGCTTGACTTATTTCGCTAAGCATGATACGCTCTAGTTCCATCCATGTTGTCGCAAATGGCAAGATTTCATTTCTTTTGATGGCTGCATAGTATTCCATTGTGTATATATACCACTTCTTCTTGATCCATTCATCTGTTGATGGACATCTAGGTTCTTTCCATAGTTTGGCTATTGTGGACATTGCTGCTATAAACATTCGGGTCCACGTGCCCCTTTGGATCACTACGTTTGTATCTTTAGGGTAAATACCCAATAGTGCAATTGCTGGGTCATAGGGCAGTTCTATTTTCAACATTTTGAGGAACCTCCATGCTGTTTTCCAGAGTGGCTGCACCAGCTTGCATTCCCACCAACAGTGTAGGAGGGTTCCCCTTTCTCCGCATCCTCGCCATCATCTGTTATTTCCTGACTTGTTGATTTTAGCCATTCTGACTGGTGTGAGGTGATATCTCATTGTGGTTTTGATTTGTATTTCCCTGATGCCGAGTGATATGGAGCACTTTTTCATGTGTCTGTTGGCCATCTGGATGTCTTCTTTGCAGAAATGTCTGTTCATGTCTTCTGCCCATTTCTTGATTGGATTATTTGTTCTTTGGGTGTTGAGTTTGCTAAGTTCTTTATAGATTCTGGACACTAGTCCTTTATCTGATATGTCGTTTGCAAATATCTTCTCCCATTCTGTCAGTTGTCTTTTGATTTTGTTAACTGTTTCCTTTGCTGTGCAAAAGCTTTTGATCTTGATGAAATCCCAATAGTTCATTTTTTCCCTTGCTTCCCTTGCCTTTTGCGTTGTTCCTAGGAAGATGTTGCTGCGGCAGAGGTTGAAGAGGTTGCTGCCTGTGTTCTCCTCAAGGATTTTGATGGATTCCTTTCGCACATTGAGGTCCTTCATCCATTTTGAGTCTATTTTTGTGTGTGGTGTAAGGAAATGGTCCAATTTCATTTTTCTGCATGTGGCACAAAGGGTCATTGACCTAGATTACTTTGCTCAAGACAATCAAGAAACAGCAGTTTGAAAATCACCTGTATGAAGATTTATTGACTAGTTTTAGGACATATGCAGGGGGAGTAGAAAACTGCAGGAATGGAAATGCTCCAGGAATGGAAATGCTGACAGGCATCACTTTTCTTACCTTCCTTTAGACCTAGTTGACTAGATATTTGGAGATGCTAATTCTGCCACCTTCCATCTACCTTGCTGCTAACACCACTGTATCCCTTGTATTCACTTACAGACCCCACTATACCTCCCCAACTTGTCCTACAAGGTGGCCTTTCAAAGAGGTGCCTTCCCTGCCACACGAACTGGCAGCCTCAGTCATGTCTGACATCCTCATCAACTACCACCCTGTCACATCTAGAAGGTAGCCCCAACTTGGACCAGCAAACCTCCAGAACAACTCCTGCATCAAGGAAGGGTGAAGTTAGCCTCACTCAACAGTATGTCTGCAGTAGCTACCGCTAGACCTCTCAGACATATAGGGCCAGCCCTGCCCACTAACACATCTGCAGCAGTTTTAGCCAAACCAAAACAGAAGGTAAGATGCAGCCCAGTCAGTGCTGGAGTGCCTGGAGTGCCTGGTTCTGGTGACCACAGGGACTTATGCCACTGGGTGCCACAGGATGGCTTACACAGAAAGCCACTATTTTCAAGACTGGGAGGTATAGTTCACTTACCTAATACATGGAATTACAGAGTCAAACAAAATGAGGAGACAAAGAAATATGTTTCTAAAGAAAGAACAAGACAAAATTATAGAAAAAGATCTAAAAAGGGAGATAAGCCATCTGATGAATAGTTTAAAGTAATAATTATAAACATACTCAACAGACTTGAGAGAAGAGAGGATGAACCCATTGAGAACTTCAACAAAGATATAAAAAATACTAAAAGGAATCAGTCTGAACTAAAAAAAAAAATAAAATAAAATAATTGAAATTTTAAAAATGCACTAGATGAAATCAACACCAGTGGAGAGGATACAGAAAAATAGATAAGCAACATTAAAGATAGTAATAAGTAGCAGCCAAGCACAGGAAAAAATATTTATATGAGCATAGATTAAAAAACTTCAGAGACAACATCAAGTGCACTAACATTTCAATTATAGCAGTCCCAGAAGAAGAAGAGAGAGAGGAAAGGAAAGAAATCACACTTGAAGGAAAACTAGCTGATGGGAGAAGATAATTTGCAAATGTCTTATCAGATAAAGGGTTAGTATCCAAGATCTATAAAGAACTTACCAAACTCAATACCCCTCAAAAATAAAACAAAATCCAGTCAAGAAATGGGGAAAAGATATGAACAGATCTTTCTTGAAAGAAGACATAACAAATGGCCAACAGAAACATGAAAAAATGCTCAACATCATTCAGTATCAGGGAAATACAAATGAAAAGCACAATGAAATATCACCTCACACTAGTCACAAAGGCTAAAATTAACAAGTCAGGAAACAAAATGTGTTTGCAAAGATGTGGGGAAAGAAGAAACCTCTAACACTGATAGTTTGAATGCAAGCTAGTACAGCCATTCTGGAAAACAGTATGGAGGTTCCTTAAAAAGCTGAAAATAGTACTAACCTCCCACAGCAATTTCACTACTAGGTATTTACCCAAAGGATGCAAATTAAGGACATGAAGGGGTACCTGAACCCCAAGATTTATAGCAAAAATGTCGACAATAGCCAAACTATGGAAAGAGCCCAGACATCCATCAACAGATGAATGTATAAAGATGATGTGGTATATAAGTAGTATGGAATATCACTCAGCCATCAAAAAGTGAAACCTTACCATTTGCAATGACATGGATGGAACTAGAGGGTATTATGATAAGTGAAATAAGTCAATCAGAGAAAAACAATTATACAATTTCACTCACATATGGAATTTTAGAAATGAAACAGAAAATCATAGGGGAAGGAAGGGAAAAATAAAGTAAGGAGAAATCAGAGGGAAAAACAAACCATAAGAGACTCTGAACTATAGGAATCAAACTGAGCATTACTGGAGGGGAAGTGGTGGAGGAATAGGATAACTGGATTATGGGCATTAAGGAGGAGATGTGATATAATGAGTACTGGATGTTATATACAATGACGAATCTCTGAACTCTACCTCTGAAACTAATAATACACAGTATAACAATTAATTGAATTCAAATAAAATTAAAAAAATTAAAAATAGCTGAAAATTTCCCTATCCTGGAGAAGGACATAGACATCCAGGTCCAGGAAACACATAAAGCCCTAAAAGTGATGAATCCAAGGAGCTCCAATCAAGACACATAATAATTAAAGTGTCAAAAAATTTAAATGGGGAAACCTGATTTTAAAACTTAAAATCAACAAGAGAAACTAAAACAGTTACAGATAAAAAGAAAATACGCATAGGGCAATTAGCAGATTTTTTTCAGCAGGGACTTTGCAGGTCAGAAGGGAGTGTCATGATACATTCAAAGTGGAAATGAAAAAATCCACACTCAATGATACTTTACTGGGCAAATTTATTATTCAGAATTTAAGGATAGATAAACAGTTCCCCAGAAAAACAAAAGCTACAGGTTTCATCACCACTAAAATTTTAAGAAATGTTAAAGAGACCTCTTTAGGGACACCTGGGTAGCTCAGTCATTTAAGGGTCTGCCTTCATCTCGAGCCATGATCCCAGGGTCCTGGGAGCATCATGCTCCTTGCTCAGCAGGACACCTGTTTCTTGCTCTTCCTGCTGCTACCCACCTCGTGTGCTTTCTCACACACATACAAATAAATAAAATATTTTAAAGAGAGAAAGAGAGGGAGAGAGACTTCTTTATATTAAAAAAAGGCCATAACAAAAAGTAAAACAATAATGAAACTGAAAAATCTCAATGGTAAAAGCACACATACAGTAAAAGTAGTAGATCACTTACATATAAAGCTAGTATATGTTTATAAAAAATAAAAAATTTTAAAAAAAGATGAAAGTAATAAATTATATTTTAAGTGATGCACAGATTTTTTTTCAAATGTTAAATATAACATTATATACATAAATATAGAAGGGGTAAAATGTAGTGCTTTTAGACTACATTTAAATTTCAGTAAACCTCAACAATATGATTGTTATATAAACAGAATGTTATATATGATCCTCATGGTAACCACAAACCAGAACACCCATAACAAATATACAAACATAAAGAGAAATCAATCCAAGCATAATAATAAAGAAAGTCAGTGAGTCACAAGGGAAGAGAGCAAGAGAAGGAGAAAGGAACAGAGAAGAACTACAGAAACAACAGAAAGGTAATTAACAAAATGGCAAAAAGTATGTATCTATCCATAATTACCTTAAATGTAAATAAACTAAGTGCTCCAATCAAAAGACATAGGATGGATGAATGGATTTCAAAAATAAAAACAAGAACCATTTATCCTTTTCCTAAAAGAGATTTGCTTCAGACCTAAAGATACATATAGACTGATAGGGCAAAGATGAAAAAAAGATTTTTCATGCAAATAGTGGTAAAAAAAAAAAAAAAAAAAAAAAAAAAAAAACAACCAACCAACCTGGGGTAGCAGTACTCAAATCTGACAAAATATACTTTAAAACAAAGACTGTAGGAGGAGACAGTGGAAGTACCTAATGCTAAAAAGATCAATCCAACAAAAGGATATAAAAATTATAAATATTTATGCATCCAACATGGGAGAACCTAAATATATGAAGCAGACAGAAAGGGGAGATATTCAGAGTAATACACTAATAGTAGGAGACTTTAATACCTACCTACATCAATGGATAGATCACCACATTAACAAAATGAAAAATAAAAACAATATAATCTTCTCAATAGATGCAGAAAAAACATTTTACAAAACAATAACATTCATGACAAAAATTCGCAACAAAATGAGTATAGAAGGAACATACCTCAACATAAAAAAGACCATATCTGCCAAATTCATACCTAACTTCATAGTTAATAGTGAATATCTGAAAGGTTTTCCTCTAAGGTCAAGAACAAGACAAAGATATCCACTCTCACTTTCATTCAACACAGTAAGGGAAATCATGGACAGAGTAATCAGACAAAAATAATCAATTAAAAAAAATAAAAGGTGTCAAAATTTGGTAAGGAAGAAGAAAAACTAACTTTTTGCAGATGTTATGATACTATATGTAGAAAAACCTTGAGACTACCAGTAAAACAATTAGCCCTATTAAGTGAATTTAGTGAAGTTACAGTATACAAAATCAATATAAAGAAATTGGTTGTATTTCTATACATCATTAATGTAAAAATGAAAGAGCAGAAAGATAAATTAAGAAACAAATCTATTTACAACGGAATAGAAACCCCAGAAGTAAACCTTCAATTGTATGGTTAATTAATCTTCAATAAACCAGAATATGGAATGGGTAAATGGAAGAATATGGAATGGGTAAAAGACAGTCTCTTCAATAAATGGTGTTGGGAAAACTGATCAGCTACATGCAAAGAGATGAAAATGGATTAGTTTCTTTCACCATATATAAGTGGATTAAACTAAAAAAGGAATTTAAGACAAACGGATGAAAGAGCTAAATGTGAGACCTGAAACCATAAAAACCTTATTTGAGAGCACAGGCAGTAATGTCTTCGACATTGGTCATAGCAACATTTTTTCTGTATATGTTTTCTGAGGCAAGGAAAATAAAAGGAAAAATAAACTTTTGGAACTATTTCAAAATTAAATGCTCTGCAGAGTTAAGGAAATAATTAATAAAGCTAAAAGGAAACCCATGGGGGCACCTGGGTGGCTCAGCAGGTTAACCCTCTGCCTTTGGCTCAGGTCATCATCTTAGGGTCCTGGAACCAAGCCCCACATTGGGCTCTCTGCTTGGCAGGGAGCCTGCTTTCTCTTCTCTCTCTGCCTGCCTCTTGGACTACTTGTGATCTCGCTCTCTGTCAAATAAATAAATGAAGTCTTAAAAAAAAAAAAAAAAAAGGAAACCTATCGGATGGAAGAAGATATTTGCAAATGACATATCTAATAAATGTTTAGTATCCAAAATTCATAAAGAACTGGGTGAGTAATTTAAGATGGCAGAGTAGTAGGGGGATCCTATGCTTGCCTTGTCCACTGAACACAGCTAGACAAATATCAGCTGAACACCCAAGAAATCAATATTAGGACTGAGAAAACAATCTGTACAACTAGGAGAAAAGATGCCAATGTTGTGGAACATAGGAGGTGCAGAGACATGACTTGGGAGAGAAAATAATCAAGACTGCTGCATAAGGGAGGGATCTCTGATTATGGAGAGATAAGGAAGAGAAAGTGAGAGAGACTGAAAGCAGTACATAGTGGATTGCATGAGAAAAACACATCACCAAAACCATTGATTGGGAAATGAGAGGGGCTGGTTATCTAAAGTTTTATAAGCAGTGGAGCTCAAAGACTAAAGTTTTATAAATCCATGCCATCCAAGGGTGGAACTTGTGCTCCTGTGCTCCTGTGGAGAAGGAAAGCAGAGGCCTAGGAGTGACAGCTTGGACTGAGGATCCCTGGGTCACCCTGGGAGAGACAGTTGTTCCCCTTCTAGGAGTGCATTTGGGAGATATGCCACTGTCTCTCAGGGGACAAAAGACCTGTCAGTGAGCATTGAGTGGCTCCATTAATTAGCAAAGAAGCAGAGGCACCTGCTCAGGGCAGGTAACCTAGAAACTGGCTTCTTTAAAAAAAAAAAAATTATTTATTTATCTGAGAAAGAGAGAGAGAGCATGAGTGAGGGGAAGGGCAGAGGGAGAGAATCTCAAGCAAACTCCACACTGAGAACAGATCCTGAATGTGGGACTCAGTCTCATGATGTTGATATCATGACCTGAGCCAAAACCAAGAGTTGGATGCTTAACCTACTGAGCCACCCCAGCGCCCACAGAAACTGGCTTTGAGCTGCACTATACCATGAACTGAAACCCGTGCAGATTCGTGCAACTGACCTACTAGGATAAACTTGAGCATGGCAAGAGCATGGCAATACTCTCCCGCAGAGGATCAGCATAGGTTCATAAAATTTGGAGTTTTGAAAACCAGTTGGTGCATCTGAGATAAAACACATGAGCAGGAGGAGGCAAGATGGTAGAAGAGTAGAGGACCTTTTTCATCTGGTCCCTAGATAACTATCAAACCATTCTGAGCACCCATGAACTCAGCCTGAGATATAAGAAAAAAAAAATATTTGGAACTCTACAAATAGAAAAGCAACCACTTTTTGCAAGGTAGGAAGTACAGAGAAGGGAATCTGAGGGAAGATAACAGAAGATAAATGGAGGGGGGAGGGAGTCTCTGTAAGCCAGCTACTGGAAAGTAAGATGGTCCTGGAGGGGAAAATCAGAACCACTAGAAATCTGCTCCAGTGAGAAACATCCCTGCCTGAAAGGGGCTCAGAGGATAAACAGGCAGAATTCTAGGTGGGTCAGTGTCGTCTCAGGATTCCAGGAGTCACAGAACTAATGGGGGTGGTTAAATGAGTAGAGTTCCCAAGAAGTGGAGTGAGAAATTGGTTATGGTCAGTGAGTGCAGCAGGCAGATCTCTGCTCAGTTCACCATATACTTTGAGCTGGGACCAGTGGGGTGACCACTCTCTGCTTGGGCACCCTACAATGGAATGGAACATGGAGACCACCCTCCATGCCTGGGAAGAGCAGAACAGTACCACTCTTTGTAGGGCCACTTTCAGTGACAGGGCCCTACAAAGGACAGTAACATGGGACCTTAGGAATACCCCCTGGAGGATCACTGTGGGCACACACTGCAGGAGTCTGCAGAGTTTGGCACAAACAAAAGTGAAAACTGTTTTTCCCAGAAGGTTTACTGAAGGGAGGAAACTGCAATCTTTTGGCTCTGGGGCTGGAGATTTGGGCACAGCCATTTTTATTTGAATACTCTAAAGAGGCACAGAAAACCTTCAAGAAAACACACACACACACACACACACACACACACACACACACA
>NC_081562.1:143698006-143707556 GCF_022355385.1 Mustela nigripes
ACCCCTGGGGATAAAAATATATGTTTATAAAAAATAAAAAATTAAAAAAAAAAAGAAGGATGTAAAGAACTTCCATGACAGATAGAAACTGAAAGAATATGTGACCACCAAGCCATCTCTGCAAGAATTTTTTTTTTCTTTCTTAAAGCCTTTACTCTGAGACATGATGGAGAAATGCAACAGGTACATATGGAAAAGACATGATCACAGTTAAAAGTGAAGACAATCTAACCAGAAAGCTTTAATGCCTGTCAGCTAATATTGAAGCTTAAGTTCTGAGTGTGACATGCTGCAGGGCTGAAAGGAATGGTAATTAGTATTCCTCTCCTTCTTCTTCACCCTCTCCTTCAACAGAATCCACACCAACCTCCTCATAATCCTTCTCAAGGGCAGCCATGTCCTCACAGGCCTCAGAAAACTCTCCTTCCTCCATGCCCTCCACCACATACCAGTGAACAAAGGCACGCTTGGCATACATCATGCCAAACTTGAGGTCCAGGCGAGCCCAGGCCTGTGATGGCTGTGGTGTTGCTCAGCATGCACACAGCTTGCTGGACTTTGGCCAGGTCTCCACTGGGCACCACAGTGGGAGGCTAGTAATTAATGCCCACTTTGAAACCAGTGGGGCACCAGTCCACAAACTGGATGCTGTGCTTGGTCTTCATGGTGGCAATGGTGGCATTGACATCTTTGGGAACCACATCACCACGGTACAACAGGCAGCAAGCCATTGTATTTACCATGGCGAGGGTCACATTTCACCATCTGGTTGGCTGGCTCAAAGCATGCATTGGTGATATCTGCTACAGAAAGCTGTTCATGGTAGGCTTTCTCAGCAGAGATGACAGGGGCATAGGTGGCCAGAGGGAAGTGGATACAGGGATAGGGCACAAGGTTGGTCTGGAATTATGTCAGATCAACATTCAGGGCCTCATCAAATCTGAGGGAAGCAGTGATGGAGGTCACAATCTGGCTAATAAGGCGGTTAATGTTGTAGGTTGGGCATTCAATATCGAGGTTTCTATGACAGATGTCATATACAGCCTCATTGTCTACCATGAAGGCACAATCAGAGTGCTCCAGGGTGATGTGGGTAGTGGGGATAGAGTTGTAGGGCTCAACTACAGCTGTGGAAACCTGAGGGGCTGGGTAGATGGAGAACTCCAGCTTGGACTTCTTGCCATAATCGACAGAGAGACATTCCATCAGCAGGGGGGTGAACCCAGAACCAGTTCCCCCTCCAAAGCTGTGGAAAACCAAGAAGCCCTGAAGACCTCTGCACTGGTCAACGAGCTTCCGAATTCGGTCCAAGACAAGGTCAATGATCTCCTTGCCAATGGTGTAGTGCCCTCGGGTGTAGTTGTTGGCAGCATCTTCCTTGCCTGTGATGAGCTGCTCAGGGTGGAAGAGCTGGTGGTAGGTGCCAGTGTGAACTTCATCAATGACTATGGGTTCTAGGTCTACAAACACAGCCTGGGGCACATGCTTGCCAGCGCCCATCTCACTGAAGAAGGTGTTGAAGGAGTCGTCTCCTCCCCCAATGGTCTTGTCACTTGGCATCTGGCCATAGGGCTGAACACCGTGCTCCAGGCAATAGAGCTCCCAGCAGGCATTGCTGATCTGGACACCAGCCTGGCCGACATGGATTGAGATACACTCACGCATGATGGCTACAGATTAGCAGGCACAGGCGACAGGAGCAGACACTGCGTCCCGGTTACCGTCCCTGACAAACTAAGAGTCGAGGTAAGTAACGCACTCCCCTGCAAGAAATACTAAGGGTACCCTGTAAGCAAAGAGAGAGTCCAAGAGTAATATAAACCAGAAACAAACTATCTACAGAAACAGGGACTTTACAGGCAGTACAATAGCACTAAACTCATATCTTTCAACAGTTACTCTGAATGTAAATGTGCCAAATGTTCCAATCAAAAGACATAGGGTATCAGATTAGATTAAAAAAAAAAAAAAAGCATGACCCATCCATATGCAGTCTATAAGAGACTCATGTTAGACATAAAGACACCTCCAGATTGAAAGTGAGAGGGTGGAGAAAAATTAACCATGCTAGTAGACCTCAGAAGAAAGCTAGGGTAGCAATCCTCATATTAGATAAATATGATTTGTTTTGTTTTGTTTTGTTTTTAAAACAAAGACTGTAATAAGTGATGAAGAGGAATACAATACACTTAAAGGGTCTACCCACAGATCTAACAATTGTAAATATCTATGTTTCCATCATGGGAGCAGCCAATTATATACATCAATTAATAACCAAAATAAAGAAACACATTGGTTATAATACATTAATAGTAGGAGATCTCAATACTCCACTTACAGCAATGGACAGATCATCTAAGTAGAAGATCAACAAAGAAACAAGAGCTTTGATTGACACGTTGGACCAGCTGGACTTTATATATATACAGAACATTCCATCTAAAACAACAGAATATTTTTTCTTCTAGTGTGTACATGGAACAGTCTCTAGAATAGATCACAAATTTGGTCAAAAATCTGTCTGCACAGATAACAAAAGATGGGAATTATCCCCTGCATATTTTCAAACCACAATGCTTTGAAACTTGAACTCAAACACAAGAGGAGATTTGGAAGGA
The DNA here is from genome assembly GCF_022355385.1 of Mustela nigripes. Taxonomy (NCBI): domain Eukaryota; kingdom Metazoa; phylum Chordata; class Mammalia; order Carnivora; family Mustelidae; genus Mustela; species Mustela nigripes. Next base: position 143,700,625 of record NC_081562.1, read on the forward strand.
ACTCAAACACTTGGAGGTTAAAGAGCATGCTGATAAAGAATGGTCAACCAGGAAATTAAAGAAAAAATAAAAATTCATGTAGACAAAAGACATAATTTTTAAAAATTCTACTGTTCAAAACCTTTGGGACACAGAAAAGCAGAAAGTACATAGCCATTCAAGCCTCTCTCAAAAAATTAGAAAAATCCCAAATGCACAAGCTAACCTTACACATAAAGGACACGGAGAGGGGCACCTGGCTGGCTCAGTGGATTAAGCTGCTGCCTTCAGCTCAGGTCATGATCTCAGGGTCCTGGGATTGAGCCCCACATTGGGCTGTCTGCTCAGCAGGGAGCCTGCTTCCCCCTCTCTCTCTGCCTGCCTATCTGCCTACTTGTGATCTCTCTCTCTGTCAAATAAATAAATAAATAAAATCTTTAAAGAAAAAAAAAAAAAAAAGGACATGGAGGAAGAACAGCAAATAAAGCCTAAACCAAGCAGAAAAGAAATGATAAGGATTAGAGCAGAAATCAATGAAATACAACTAGAAAAAGAGTAGAACTGATTTAAAAAAAAAAAAAAAGCAAGCAACTAAAAGCTCTTTCTTGGAAAGAATTATTAAGATCAATAAGCTTCTGGCCAGACTTATCAAAAAGAAAAGGTAAAGAACCCAAGTAAATAAAATCATGAATGAAAGGGGAAAGATCACGACCAGTACCAAGGACATACAGACAGTTTTAAGGACATATTATGAGCAACAAGCAAAAAACAATCTGGAAGAAATGGATGCATTCCTGGAAACTTATAAACTCCCAAAACTGAAACAGAAAGAAATAGAAAATCTGAACTGACAAATAGCCAGCAAGGAAATTGAAGTGGTAATCAGAAATGTCCTACCAAATAAGAGTCCAGGGTTAGATGGATTCCCACTGGAATTCTACTAAACATTTAAAGAAGAAAGAGTACCTATTCTTCTGAAGCTGTTTTAAAAAATAGGAATGAAACAAAAGTTATTAAACTTGTTCTATGAGGCTAGCATTACCTTGATCCCAAAACCTGACAAAGACCCCATCAAAAAGGAGTATTGACCATTATCCCTGATGAAAATGGGTGCCTAAATACTCACCAAGGTACTAGCCAATAGGATCCAACAGAACATGAAAGGGATTATTCACCAAGTCCAAGTGAGATTTATTCCTGGGATGAAAGGGTGGTTCAACATTTGAAAATCAGTCAAATTACTAAAGGAAAAAACAAGAACCACATGATCCTCTCAATTGAGGCAGAAAAAGCATTTGAGAAAATACGACATCATTTCTTCATTAAAACTCTTCACAGTGTAAGGATAGAAGGAACATACCTCAATATCGTAAAAGCTACCAATAAAAAGTGAACAGCAAATATCATCCCAATGGGGAAAAACTGAGAACTTTACTCATAAGGTCAGGAACATAACAGGGATGCCCACTCTTAACTGTTTTTCAACATAGTACTAGAAGTCCTAGTCTAAACAATCAGACAACAAAAAGAAATAAAAAGCATTCAAATTGACAAAGAAGTTAAACTCTCACTCTTCACAGATGACATAACACTTCCTGTGAAAAACCCCAAAGACTCCACCCCAAAATTGCTAGAACTCATTCTAGCAATTCAGCAATGTGGTGGGTTACAAAATCCATGCACAGAAATCAGTTGCATTTCTATACACTAACAACATGAGTGAAGAAAGGGAAATTAAGGAATCAATCTCATTTATGATTGCACCCAAACCCATAAGATATATAGGAATACACTAACCAAAGATGTAATCTAGAAACTACAGAATCCTTATGAAAGAAATTGAGGAAGACACAAAGAGATGGAAAAACATTCTATGCTCATGGAGTAGAAGAAGAAATATTGTTTAGGGGTGCCTGGGTGGCTCAGTGGGTTAAGCCTCTGCTTTTGGCTCAGGTCATGATCTCAGTGTCCTGGAATCAAGCCCCACATTGGGCTGTCTGCTTAGCAGGGAGCCTGCTTCCTCCTCTCTCTCTGCCTGCCTCTTTGCCTACTTGTGACCTCTGTTTGTCAAATAAATAAATAAAATCTTTTTAAAAACTTAAAAAAAATAAAAAGTTTAAATAAAAAATATATATTGTTTAAAATGTCCATGCTGCAAGAATAATGAATACTGTTACACTGAAAATAAAAAAAAAAATAAAAAATAAATTTAAAAAAATATCTATGCTACCAAAAGCAATCTACACATTCAAGGCAATCCCTATCAAAATACCATCTATACTTTGCACAGAGCTGGAACAAACAAACGTAAAATTTGTATGGAACTAGAAAAGACTACAAATTATCAGGGAAATGTTGAAAAACTAAACCAAAGCTAATGCCATCACAATCGTAGACTTGAGGCTATATTACAAAGTTGTGATTATCAAGACAGCATGGTACTGGCATAAAAATGACACTTAGATCAGTGAAACAAAATAGAGACCCCCCAAATGGATTATCAGCTCTATGGTCAACTAATCAACAAATCAGAAAAAAATATCCAATGGGAAAAAGACAGTCTCTTCAATAAATGGTGCTGGGAAAATTGGACAGCTACATGCAGAATAAAACTGGATTATTCTATTATATAATACACAAGGATAAACTCAAAATGGATGAAAGACTTCAATGTGAGACAGGGATCCATCACAATCCTAGAGGAGAGCACAGACAGTAACCTCTTTGACATTGATCACAGCATCCTCCTGCAAGACATGTCTCTAAAGTGAAAGGAAACAAAGGCAAAAATGAACCATTGATAGTTCATCAAGATAAAAAGCTTTTGCACAGCAAAGGAAACACTCAAAAAAAACTTAAAGGCAACCTACAGAATTGGAGAAGATATTTTTAAATGATGTATCAGATAAATGGCTGGTATCCAAGACCTATAAAGTATTACTCAAACTCAATATCCAAAATATCAATAATCCAGTCAAAAAATGGGCAGAAGACATAAACAAGCACTTCAAATAAGACATACAAATGACCAACAGACACATGAAAAAAAAAATGCTCTGCATCACTTGCCATTAGGGAAATACAAATCAAAACCACAGTGACCTTACACCAGTTAGGGTGTCAAAAATTAACAAGGTGGGAAGCAACAAATGTTGGTAAAGATGTGGAGAAAGTGGAACCCTCTTACACTGCTGGTGGGAACACAAGTGGTTCAGCCACTCTGGAAAACAGTATGAAATTTCCTAAAGAATTTAAAAATAGAGCTACCCTATGACCCAGGAATAGTACTACTGGGTGCCTCAAAGATACGGATGTAAAGAAACATAGGGTCACCTGCACTCCGATGTTCATAACCACAGTGTCCATAATATCCAAACTATGGAAGGAGTCAAGATGTCATTAAACAGATGAATAAATAAAGATGCAGTTTATATATACAATGGAATATTATTCAGCTATCAGAAAAGATTAATAGTAACCATTTATATCAACATGGATGGAACTCTAGGTATAATGCTAAGTGAAATAAGTCAAGCAGAGAAAGACAATTATCAAATGGTTTCATTCATATGTGGAATAAAAGAGATAGTGCAGAGGATCATAGGGGAAGGGAGCGAAAATTGAAAGGGAAAAAATCAGAGAGGGACACAAAACATGAGAGACTCTTGACTCTGGAGGAAAAGGCTGAGGGTTGCAGAAGGGGATTTCTTGGGGTTATGGGGCAACTGGGTGATGGGCATTAAAAATGGTGTGTGATGTGATAATCACTGGGTGTTATAAGCAACTTATGAATTACTGAACACTTCTTCAAAAACTAATGATATACTATATGTTGGCTAATTGAATTTAAGTAAAAAACAAACAAAAAACAGGATCACCATGCCACCACTGGTTGGACAGATCAGTCACAGAGTGAAGACAGGGAAATGAGAGGTGTCAGGAACAAATTAGGTGAAACTGTTTGCTCTTCTGTGAGAGCTTCCTGAACTGCAGCAAGAGTGGTTTCTCTCCAGGAATGGGAGAATCAGCTGATGCCATATTTTCCCCCTGTCCATTAGCACTGATGGACTGACAGACTGACCCACAATAAAGGCTTGAACCACTTACACTAATACCTGGCTCCCTCCTCCCCCCACCCTGTGTTCTGCAGGTGCTTTTTAAATAGGGCAAGTGTGCCTGACAGTCAGAGAAGCAGCAAGTTCCTCCCACAGAAGACCAACAAACATCCCCCCAACACACACCAAATCTACTGACCATAGAATGCTGCAAAGATTCATCTCTAGGGAAAATAGAATTTAGCCTGTTTTAACAAGCAGACCAAAACCCAGCTAGTTAAAATTTTCCACACTGGACAATTTCCAAACACTGAAGGAACAAACAACCAAAACAGAACAGAACAGTGCACAATGCATACACCAGAAACACTTTCTGAAGTACCAGGCCTTGAGCAATATATGACCTCTTCTTAATATAGTCATTAATCTCAAGAGCAGGAAACAACAGAATTTCCTAACACATGGAAGTCAGAGTCCTAGACAAAACACCAGTATTGAGGAATTCATCCCAAAAGAGAGAAAAAGAAAAGCCATGGATCTAGTCATACCATATGCTGAACCAGAATTTAAAACAACAATCATAAAGATAACAAACTAAGCTTGAGAAAAACATTAAAGACTTCAGAGAGTCTCTTACTGCAGGGAAAAAAAGACCTAAATAACTAGTCAAGCCAACATAAAAAAATGCCATACCCAAGATGCAAAACTGAACCGGATGCAATGACAACAAGGATGGAAGAAGCAAAAGAATGAGGAAGGTAAAATTATGGAAAATAATGAAGCTGAAAAGAAGACAGAAAAATATTGGATCATGAATGTAGAAGTCAGTGATTCTAAAGCATAATATTTGTATCATAGAAGTGCCAGAGAATGAGAGGTTAAGGGGAGCAGGAGGTTTATTTCAGCAAATTATAGCTGAAAATTTCCCTAACCTGGGGGAGGAAACAGACAGCCAAATCCAGGAGGAGCAGGCATTCCCACCCAATCAACAAATACAATACCAAGACATATTGTAGTAAAATTTGCAAAATACAGACATAAGGGAGTAAAAATCCTGAAAGGAGCAGGGGAATAGAAATCTCCAACCTAAAAGGGAAGACAAAAAAGGTTAGCAGCAGATCAATCCACAGAAACTTGGCAGGCCAGAGAAGAGTTGCATGATGTATTCAACTTGTTAAGTGGTAAAAATATGCAGCCAAGAATATTTTATCTAGCAAGTCTGTCAGTCAGAATGGAAGAAAGAGGGCGCCTGGGTGGCTCAGTGGGTTAAGCCGCTGCCTTCGGCTCAGGTCATGATCTCAGGGTCCTGGGATCGAGGCCCACATCGGGCTCTCTGCTCAGTGGGGAGCCTGCTTCCTCCTCTCTCTCTGCCTGCCTCTCTGCCTGCTTGTGATCTCTCTCTGTCAAATAAATAAATAAAAATCTTAAAAAAAAAAAAAAAAAGAATGGAAGAAAGATAAAGAGTTTCCCAGACAATAAAAACTAAAGGAGTTCATGACCACCAAACCAGTCCTGCAAGAAATATTAAAGCGGACTTTCTGGGAAAGAAAGACCAAAAGCAACAAATACAAGAAAGGAAAAGAGAAACAACTTTACAGGTAATATCGTGGGACTAAATTCATATCTATCAATAATCATTTTGCAAGTAAATGGCTTAAATGATGCAATCAAGTGACAATATGTATCAGAATGGATAAAAAAAAAATAAAAACAAGACCAATTTATATGCTGACTACAAGAGACTCACTTTAGACCTAAAAACACCTGAAGATTGAAAGTGAGAGGACAGAAAACATTTTGTCATGCTAATAGACATTAAAAATGTGGAATAGCCATATTTATATCATACAAACCAGATATTAAACCAAGGACTATAAAAAGAGATAAGAAAGAACTCTATACCATAATAAAGAGGTTTACCCCAAAAGATCTAACAATTGTAAACATTTATGCCCCCAACATGGGAGCACCCAAATATATAAATCAGTTAATAACAAAAATGAAGAAACTCATTGATAATAATACAATAATAGGAAGAGACTGTATCAGCTCACTTACAGGAATGGACATATTATCTAAGCAGAAAATCAACAAAGAAACAAATGACTTTCAATGTCACACTGGATCAGATGGACTAAACATGTATTCAAGCATTTCATGCTAAAGCAGCAGAATACATATTCTTTTCAAGTGCACATGGAATATTTTCCAGACTAGATTATGTGCTGGGTCACAAATCAAGCCTCAATAAGTACCAAAAACTGAGATTATACCATGTATATTTTAAGAGCACAATGTTTTAAAACGTGAACTTAATCATAAGAAAGAAAAAAAAAACTGGAAGGAATACAAATACATGGGGGTTAAAAGGCATCCTACCAATGAATGAGTGGGTCAACCAGGAATTAAAGAAGAATAAAAAAATAAATACATGGAATGAACCATGAGAGAACATGGACTCTGAGAAACAAACAAAAGGTTTTAGAGGGGAGGGTTTAGTGGGATGGGTGAGCCTGGTGTTGGGTATTAAGGAGGGCATGTATTGCCTGGAGCACCTGATGTTGTACATAAACAACGAATATTGGAATACTGCACCAAAAACTAATGATGTATTTTATGGTGACTAACATAACACAATAAAAAAAGAAGAAAAAAATTAGCAAGACAGGAAACAACATGTATTGGAGAGGATGTGGAGAAAGGGGAACCCTCTTACACTGTTGGTGGAAATGCAAGTTGGTGCAGCCTCTTTGGAGAACAGTGTGGAGATTCCTCAAGAAATTAAAAACAGAACTTCCCTATGACCCTGCAATTGCATTCCTGCATATTTACCTCAAAGATACAGATGTTGTGAAAAGAAGGGCCATCTGTACCCCAATGTTTATAGCAGCAATGGCC
>NC_081562.1:143710556-143715565 GCF_022355385.1 Mustela nigripes
TATCATATGGTTTCACTTATTTGTGGAGCATAACAAAAAGCATGGAGGACATGGGGAGTTAGAGAGAAGGGGGTTGGGGTAAATTGGAAGGAGAGGTGAATCATGAGAGACTATGGACTCTGAAAAACAATCTGAGGGGTTTGAAGTGGCGGGGGGGGTGGGAGGTCGGGGTACCAGGTGGTGAGTATTATAGAGGGCACAAATTGCATGGAGCACTGGGTGTGGTGAAAAAATACTGATACTGTTATGCTGAAAATAAATAAATGAAAAAAAAAATCTTCCTTAAAAAAAAATAGAAGAAGAAGAAAAAGAAATAAATAAAGAAAGAAAAACATGATGGTCGAAAAACTTTGGGATACAGTAAAAGCTGTCATACAGCAATACAGGCCTACCACAAAAAGCAAGAAAATTTTCAAATGTTCAAACTGAACTTAGAACTAAAGGAGCTGGAAAAAGAATAGTAAATAAAACATGGGGGCACCTGAGTGAATCAATCACTTAAGCATCTGTGAACTTGAAGTTCTGGAATCAAGGCCCACATGGGCTCCCTACTGAGTGGGGAGTTTGTTTTTCCCTATGCCCCTTCCCACCTCTCATACCCTGCTTGCACTTTCTCAAATAAATAAATAAATAAATAATAAGCCTAAATCAAGCAGAAGAAAGGAAATAATAAAGATTAGAGCAGGAAAAAAAAGTGATATAGAAATAAACAAAACAAAAACAAAACCCAGAGTAGAACATACCAATGAAACTAGGAGCTTGTTCTTCAAAATAATTAGTAAAGTTTATAACCCTTAGCAAGACTTATTAAACAGAAAAGATAAAGGACCCAAATACATATAATAATGAAAGAGGAGAGATCACAACCAGCTCCAAAGAAATAAAATTATGACACTATTATGGAGAATCATATGCCAACAAATAGGCCAATCTGGAAGAAATAGATAAATTCCTAGAAACATATAAGCTACCAAAATTGAAACAGGGAGAAATAAAAAATTTGAATAGACCCATAACCAGCAAATAAATTAGTAATCAAAAAAATCTCCCAACAATGGTTTCCCAGGGGAATTCTACCAAACATTTAAAGAAGAGCTAATACCTATTCTTCTCAAACAGCTTAAAAAATAAATAAATAAATAAATAAATAAATAAATAAATAAATAAATAAGAATGGAAGGGAAACTTCCAAAATCCTTCAATGAGGCCAGCATTACCGTGATTCTAAAATGAGGCTAAAACCCCACTAAAAAAGACAACTATAGGTTAATACCTCTGGTGAACATGGTTGCAAAAATTCTCAACACAATACTAGCAAATTGAACCCAATAGTTCATTAAAGGAATTTTTCACCACAATCAAGTGGGATTTTTTTGGGGGGGCGGGGGGTTGCAGGAGTTGTTTAATATTTGCAAATCAGTCAACATGATACACCACATTAATACAAGAAAGGATAAGTGCTATATGGTGCTCTCAAACAGATGCAGAAAAGACACTTGAAAAATGCAGCATTCTTTCTTGATAAAAACCCACAACAAATTAGGGATATAAGGAACATAACTCAACATCATAAAGATCACATATGAATGACCCACAGTTAATATCATCCTCAATGAGGAAAGACTGACAACTTTTTCTTGTCTTGTCGTCCTGAATGTAAATTCAGGAACAAGACAGGGATGTCCAGTCTCAACATTGTTATTTAATGTAGTACCAGAAGTCTTAGCCTCAGACAACAGCAATCAGACAACAAAAACAAATAAAACACGTCCAAATTGGCAAGGAAAATACCAAACTCTCACTATTCACAGATGGCATGATATTCTATGTTGACTCTACCAAAATAATCCAAAAGACAACCAAAAGATTGCACCAAAATATTGCTAGAACTAGTAAACAAATTCAGAGGAGTCACAGGATACAAAGTTAACATACAGAAATTTTTGCATTTCTATACACTAATAATGAGACAACAGAAAGAGAAATCAAGGAATCAATCCCATTTACAATTGCATCAAAAATCTTAAGATACTTAGGAATACACCTAACCTAAGAGTTAAAATTTCTGTATTCTGAAAACTATAGAAAACTTATAAAGGAAATTGAAGAGGACACAAAGAGATGGAAAGCCATTCCATGCTCATAGACTGGAAGAAAAAAAAATATTGTTAAGATGTCTATACTACCTAAAGCAGTCTACACATTTAATGTGATTCCTATCAAAATATCACCAGCGTTTTCAGAGAATTAGAACAAGTAATCCTATAATTTGTATGAAACCAAAAACATCCCAAATAGCAAAACAATCTTGAGGAAGAACAGCAAAACTGGAGGCACCCAATTCCATAGTTCAAGCTATAGTGATCAAGAGAGTATGGTACAGGCACAAAAACAGACCAATAGATCAATGAAACAGAATAGAAAACCCAAAAATGGACACACAACCATATTGTCAACTAATCTTTGGCAAAGCAGGAAAGAATACCCAATGGAAAAAAGATAGTCTCTTCAACAAATGGTTGAATGAAACTGGATTGCTTTCTTCCACTATACACAAAGTAAATTCAAAATAGATGAAAGCTTTAAATGTGAAACAAGAAACCATCAAAATCCTGGAGAAGAACACAGAGAGTAACATCTTTGACTTTGGCCTTTTTACTTACTGTACATTTCTCAGGAAGCAAGGATGAGCTATTGGGACTTCATCAAGATTAAGTTTCTGCACAAGAAAGGAGACAAAGACAACCTATGAAAATGCGAAAAGATGCTTGCAAATTTTTAGTATCCAAAATACTAATTTTGGATACTAAAATGTTAGTATCCAAAAAATATAAATAACTTATTTTAACACCCAAGAAACAAATAATCCAGTAAGAAGTGACAAGGAAACGTGAATAGACATTTTTCTAAAGAATACATACAAATGGGTAAGAGGTGCATGAAAATATTTTTAACATCACTTATCAGAGAAATACAAATCAACCACAATGAGATCTAACCTCACACCTGTCAGAAAGGCTACAGTTGACAAAAGAATAATTAACAGATGTTGATAAGGATGTAGAGGAAATAGAACCCTCTTACAGGGTCTGTGGGAATGCAAACTTCTACAGCCTCTCTGAAAAACAGTATGAAAGTTCCTCAAAAAGTTAAAAATAGAACTACCTTAGGATTTAGCAATTGTACTACTAGATATTTAAAAAAAGGATACAAAAATATTGATTCAAAGAGGCACATATACCCCAATGTTTATAATAGCATTATCAACAATACTGAAATTATAGAAAGAGCCCAAATGTCCATTGACCAATGAATGGATAAAGAAGTTATAGTATAGGGGGAGACAAGATGGCAAGGAAGTAGGAGGAGGTGCCCTTTCAACCTGTACCCTAAAGTGATTACTTTCCAAAGGACTCTGATCACACATGAAATCAGCCTGAGAACAGAATTATACACATCTGGATCTCTACAGGAGCAGAAGACACCAGTGGGCAGGTTAAGTGGGAACGTCAGACTGATATCAGAAGAAAAACAAAAGGGGAAGGGAGTCACCAAAGGCGACCCATTGGAAAGTGATATCCCAATACGAGAGTGCCCTGTGTCTGGGGACCAGCATTAACTTGGAGTCTGGTAGAAAGTACTCAGAAAGAGCAAAGGATCATGGGGGGGAAATTGTGGGAATAGGGGCAGTTAGGGACAGGAATTTAAGTCCCCAGACCCAGGACAGCCACTCCTGGCACAGAGCCAGAGAAAGTGCAGCAGAGAAACCAGGTCTTGGTCCTTGAGCCACCAGAGTGCCTGAGAGCATGTGAGGTCAGGCTCCCATGAGGGGCTGGGAGCCTCACAAGCCGGCAGAAGCACGGCCTTTTTACAGTCCCCACGAGAGTGCCTTGCCGTGCTATCAGATTCTGAGTTGCGCCCCCTGCCCTCCCCTGAGAGGTGCCCATAGCGCCAGCCTGGTGCTCTCAGACCCGGAAAGACCAGGCATTCCCAGCCCTGGCCAGCAGGAAAATCTCAGTGTGCAATCGCTGCTTGGAACCTCTCTGGCGGTCTGGAGCTGCCAGACACCCACTGCTGCCATGGTTTTGGGTACAAGCAAAAAATCCTGCATCCCCACGGACTGCGACTCAGAACATACTCTGCCAGCGGCCAAGGGGGAATTTATTTGGACTCTTCAGCCAGACTGAGACTTCTCTCTGAGAGGGAGGTCAGGGTGCAGTTTGCTTTCCTCTAAACCTACAAAAACCATCAAAAGCGGTCAAGGTGAGAGAAAAAAAAAAAAAAAAGAAGAAGAAGAAGAAGAAATGAACAAACATAAAAACCTCTGGAGAACAAAAGCCTGAAAAAAACAGTTTCCTCAGAGCCCAGCCCCTTGAGGGGGGCGGGAGGACTTAACTCAAAGAATATTATTGACTGAAAACCCACGTGGCAGGCCCCTCCCCCAAAAAACCAACCAGGAAAGGAAAAAAAACGAAACAAAACAAAAAACACAAGAGAACAACCATCACTACTTCATAGGACAACTTTTATTTTTAATTTGTTCCCACTATTCTGGCTCATTTTTTTATATAGATAATTTTTAACCTATTTACCATGAGGGTGAGATGTCCAGTACAACAAATTCCATAATAACATTCTAACATGAATTTTTTGATACATACACCTGTGCTTTCTTTTGCATTTATATTTTTTTAATTTCTTTTTTAAAATATATTTTCAGCAAAACAGTATTCATTATTTTTTCACCACACCCAGTGCTCCATGCAATCTGTGCCCTCTATAAGACCCACCACCTTTTACCCCAACCTCCCACCCCCCTGCCACATCAAACCCCTCAGATTGTTTTTCAGAGTCCATAGTGTCTCATGGTTCACCTCCCCTTCCAATTTGCCCCAACTCCCTTCTCCTCTCTAACTCCCCATGTCCTCCATGCTACTTGTTATGCTCCACAAATAAGTGAAACCATATGATAATTGACTCTCTCTGCTTGACTTATTTGTGGAGCATAA
>NC_081562.1:143715665-143753154 GCF_022355385.1 Mustela nigripes
CCCCTCAGATTGTTTTTCAGAGTCCATAGTGTCTCATGGTTCACCTCCCCTTCCAATTTGCCCCAACTCCCTTCTCCTCTCTAACTCCCCATGTCCTCCATGCTACTTGTTATGCTCCACAAATAAGTGAAACCATATGATAATTGACTCTCTCTGCTTGACTTATTTCACTCAGAATAATCTCTTCCAGTCCCTTCCATGTTGTTACAAAAGTTGGGTATTCGTCCTTTCTGATGGAGGCATAATACTCCATAGTGTATATGGACCACATTTTCTTTATCCATTCGTCCATGGAAGGGCATCTTGGTTCTTTCCACACTTTGGCGACCGTGGCCATTGCTGCTATAAACATGGGGGGTACAGATGGCCCTTCTTTTCAAGACATCTCTATCTTTGGGGTAAATATGCAGGAGTGCAATTGCAGGGTCATAGGGAAGTTCTATTTTTAATTTCTTGAGGAATCTCCACACTGTTCTCCAAAGAGGCTACACCAACTTGCATTTCCACCAACAGTGTAAGAGGGTTCCCCTTTCTCCACATCCCCTCCAACACATGTTGTTTCCTGTCTTGCAAATTTTGGCCATTCTAACTGGTGTAAGGTGATATATCAATGTGGTTTTAATTTGAATCTCCCTGAGGACTAGTGATGATGAACATTTTTTCATGTGTCTGATAGCCATTTTTATGTCTTCATTAGAGAAGAGGCTGTTCATACCTTCTGCCCATTTTTTGATATGATTATCGGTTTTGTGTGTGTTGAGTTTGAGAGTTCTTTACAGATCCTGGATATTAACCTTTTGTCTGTACTGTCATTTGCAAATATCTTCTCCCATTTCGTGGGTTGCCTCTTTGTTTTCTTGACTGTTTCCTTTGCTGTGCAGAAGCTTTTCATTTTGATGAAGTCCCAAAAGTTTATTTTTGCTTTTGTTTTCTTTGCCTTTGGAGACATATCTTGAAAGAAGTTGCTGTGGCTGGTATCGAAGAGATTACTGCCTATGTCCTCCTCTAGGATTCTGATGGATTTCTGTCTCACGTTAACATCTTTTACCCATTTTGAGTTTATCTTTGTGTACGGTGTAAGAGAATGGTCGAGTTTCATTCTTCTACATATAGCTGTCCAGTTTTCCCAGCACCATTTATTGAAGAGACTGTCATTTCCATTGTATATTTTTTCCAGTTTTGTTGAAGATTATTTGCCCATAGAGTTGAGGGTCCATATCTGGGCTCTCTCCTCTGTTCTACTGGTCTATGTGTCTGTTTTTATGCCAGTACCATGCTGTCTTTGTGATCACAGCTTTTGTAATAATGCTTGAAATCAGGAAACGTGATGCCCCCAGTTTTATTTTTGTTTTTCAAAATTTTCTTAGCGATTCAGCATCTCTTCTGATTCCATACACATTTCTGGATTATTTGCTCTGGCTCTTTGAAGAAAACCAGTGAAATTTTGATCGGAATGGCATTAAAAGTATAGATTGCTCTAGGCAGTATAGACATTTTTACAATGTTTATTCTTCCGATCCAAGAGAATGGATTGGTCTTCCATCTTTTTGTGTCTTCCTCAATTTCTTTCATGAGTGTTCTGTAATTCCTCAAGTACAGATCCTTTAATTCTTTGGTTAGGTTTATTCCCAGGTATATTATGGTTCTTGGTGCTATAGTAAATGGAATCGATTCTCTAATTTCCCCTTCTGTATTTTTATTGTTAGTGTATAAGAAAGCCACTGATTTCTGTACATTGACTTTGTATCCTGCCACGTTGCTGAATTGCTGTATAAGTTCTACTAGTTTGGGGGTGGAGTCTTTTGGATTTTCCATATAAAGAATCATGTCATATGCGAAGAGAGAATGTTTGACTTCTTCCTTGCCAATTGGATACCTTTTATTTCTCCTTGTTGTCTGATTGCTGTTGCTAGGACTTCTAATACTATCTTGAACAAGGATGGTGAGAGTGGGCATCCTTGTCGTGTGCCTGATCTCAAAGGGAAGGCTGCAAGGTTTTTCCCATTGAGGATGATATTTGCTGTGGGTCTTTGATAGATAGATTTGATGAAGTTCAGGAATGTTCTTTCTATTCTTATACTTTGAAGTGTTTTAATCAGAAACGGGTGCTGGATTTTGTCAAATGCTTTTTCTGCATCGATTGAGAGGACCATGTAGTTCTTCTCACTTCTCTTATTAATTTGGTCTATCACACTGATTGATTTGCAAATATTGAACCATCCTTGTAGCCCATGAATGAATCCCATCTGGTCATGGTGGATAATCGTTTTAATGTGCTGTTGGATCCTGTTTGCTAGGATCTTGTGGAGAATATTAGCATCCATATTCATCTGAATCTTGGTCTGAAATTCTCCTTTTTGGTAGGGTCTTTGCCTGGTTTGGGGATCAGTGTAATGCTGGCTTCATAGGAATAGTCTGTAAGTTTTCCTTCTTCTTCCAAATTTTTGAAACAGCTTCAGGAGAATAGGTGTTATTTCTTTGAAAGTTTGGTAGAAGTCCTGAGGGACATCATCAAATCCTGAGCTCTTGTTTTTTGGGAGGTTTTTGATCACTGCTTCAATCTCGTTACTAGATATCGGTCTATTCAGGTTGTCAAATTCTTCCTGGTTCAATTTTGGGGGTGTATGGTTTTACAGGAATGCATCCATTTCATCTAGGTTGTTAAGCCTATTGGCATATAACTGTTGATAATAACTTCTGGTGACTGTTTCTACTTCCTTGGTGTTAGCTGTGATCGCTCCCTTTTCATTCATAATTTTATGAATTTGGGATTTCTCTCTTTTCTTTTGGATTAGTGTCCCCAATGGTTTATCGATCTTATTGATTCTTTCAAAAAAACACCTTCTAGTTTAAATTTCTTTTTTTTTTAATTTTAGTTTAGTTTAATCTAGTTTATTTCTTCATTTTATTTTCTAATATTCATATAGAGTTCAACTTCAAGGTAATCGCCTTTCCCCAATCAATGCTACCCTTATAGGTAAACCATTGTTTATTCCCCGTTTATCTTAGGAAATTCGATTCCTTTAACAAAGATATCCAGATACATCCCGGAAGAATAAAAACAACCTTCCACACCCGTAACTGAGAATTTATAACCACTCAACCATCTTTTCTTCTACCAATGTTTCTGTGATCTTGTGTTTGTCCTGATAGTACATAAATCTTACACTTAGGGTTCTTTTTGAAAGGTTCCTCCTATATTTGCATATATATATATATATATATATATATATATATATATATTTTTTTTCTCTTGTCATATACTTTTATCAGTCTTTTTGTTTGTCTGTTTTTGTTAGTATACTTCATCAATCATACCTTGGGGCCCATTTGGGCTGAACCTTCTCTTTTATCTTTGCTTTAGGTCCTGTCTCTCTCTCTTATTTTTTTTTCTTTTTACTTTCTTTTCTTTTTTCTCTCGTTTGGGTGGGGTATCTTGATTGCTTAGAAGCATTCCAGAATTCACCTGGACTGCACCACAGTTGATACATACAGATATATCCATTCAGTCATCTCTCACCAAAATGACTAGGAGGAGGAATGCCCAACAGAAGAAAAATAGAGAGTTTGGACCTTCTGCAACAAAGCTAGTGGCTATGTTGGACAATATGTTGGATAGAAAATTCAGGCTAACAATAGCCTAGGTTTGAGAAAGACATGGATGACCAAATGGAATTGATTAGGGCCGAACTAAAAGCGACCAGGGATAATGTTCACAATGCTCTCAATGAGTTCCAATCTAATCTAAATTCTCTAAAATCTAGGGTAACTGAGACAGAAGATAGAATTAGTGATCTGTAGGACAAACAGATAGGGAGAAAGGATCAGGAGGAAGCCTGGAACAAATAGCTTAGAAGCCATGAAAACAGAATCTGGGAAATAAATGATGCCATAAAATGTTCCAACATCAGAAGTATTGGAATCCCTGAAGGGGAGGAGAAAGAAAGAAGTCTAGAAGATAAAGTGGAACAAGTTCTTCATGAAAATTTTCCCAATCTCACGAATGGAACCAGCTTTCATGTACTAGAGGCCGAACGGTCTCCAAACAAGATTATAGATTCCAAAAAAAATCAAGACACATGAAGGTAAAATTGAGGAATCATAATTGTAGATATAATCTCTTGAAAGCCGCTAGGGCAAAGAGGCCCCTTACTTACAGAGGAAAGCCCATCAGAATAACGATAGAATTGTTCACAGAACCTGGCAAGCCAGAAAGGGCTGGCAAGATATATGCAGGGCACTAAATGAGAAGAACATGCAGCCAAGAATACTTTATCCAGCAAGAGTGACATTCAAAATGGATGGACAGATAAAGAGTTTCCAAGACCGGCAAGGCTTGAAAGACAATGCAACCACCAAGCCGACACTGTAGGAAATATTATGGGGGTTCTATAAAGAGGAAAAATCCTAAGAATAGAATTGAACAGAAATATAGAGACAACCTACAGAAAGAAAGACTTCAAAGGTAACACGATGTCAATAAAAACGTATCTATCAATAATCACTCTCAATATGAATGGCCTAAATGCACCCATAAAACAGCACAGGGTTCCAGATTGGATAAAACGATAGGACCCATCTATATGTTGTCTACAAGAGAACCATTTTGAACCTAAAGATACACCCAGAGTGAAAGTGAAGGGATGTAGAAGCATCTCCCATGCCAATGGGCCTCAAAAGAAGGCCAGGGTAGTGATTCTTATATCAGACAAACTAGATTTTAAACTAAAGACTGTAGTCAGAGATACAGTAGGACACTACATCATTCTTAAAGGGACTATCCACCAAGATGATCTAAGAATTGTAAATATCTATGCCCCCAATATGGGAGCAGCCAATTACATAAGAAAACTGTTAATCAAGATAAAGAGTCATATTGATATGAATACATTAATAGTAGGAGATCTTAACACAACTGTCTCAGAAATAGACAGGCCATTGAAGCAGAAAATCAATAAAGAAACAAGAGCATTGAATGACACTTTGGACCAGATATATACAGAACATTCCACCCACAAACAACAGAATACTCATTCTTTTCAAGTGCACATGGAACCTTCTCAAGAATAGACCACATACTGGGTCACAAATCAGAACTCAACTGATACCAAAAGACTGAGATTATTCCCTGAATATTTTCAGATCACAATGCTTTGAAACTGGAGCTCTTCACAAGGAAAAGTTCCGAAGGAACTCAAACACCTGGAAGATAAAGACCAACTTGCTTAAGAATGCTTGGATCAACCATGAGATCAAAGAAGAACTGAAACAATTCCTGGAAACCAATGAGAATGAAGACACTTTGGATGAAAACCTATGGGATACAGCAAAGGCAGTCCTAAGGGGGAAATACATAGACATCCAAGCCTCCTTCAAAAAAAAATTGAAAAATTCAGAACAGATTGGAGCTGAGATCAATGAGGTATAAACCAGAGATACAGTAGATCATATCAGTGAAACTAGAATGTGGTTTTTTGAAAGAATCAATAAGATTGATAAGATCTGATCAAATTCTACAGCTATTTTTCAAAGAGCTGGAGCAAATAATCCAAAAATTTCTTTGGAATCAGAAGAGACCCTGAATCGCTAGGAACATGTTGAAAAACAAAAATAAAACTGGGGGGATAACATTACCTGATTTCAAGTTTTACTACAAAGCTGTGATCACCAAGACAGCATGGTACCGGCATAAAAACAGGCATGTAGATCAGCGGAAAAGAGTAGAGAGCCCAGATATGGAACCTCAACTCTATGGTCAATTAATTTTCGACAAAAAAGGAAAAAATATACAGTGGAAAAAAGTCTCTTCAATAAATGGTCCTGGGAAAACTGGACAGCTATATGTAGAAGAATGAAACTCGACCATTCTCTTACACTGTACACAAAGATAAACTCAAAACGGATAAAAGACCTCAATGTGAGACAGGAATCCATCAGAATCCTAGAGGAGAACATAGGCAGTAATCTCTTCGATATCAGCCACAGCAACTTTTTTCAAGATATGTCTCCAAAGGCAAAGGAAACAAAAGCGAAAATGAACTTTTGGGACTTCATCAAAATCAAAAGCTTCTGCACAGCAAAGGAAACAGTCAATAAAACAAAGAGGCAACCCATGGAATGGGAGAAGATATTTGCAAATGACAGTACAGACAAAAGGTTGATATCCAGGATCTATAAAGAACTCCTCAAACTCAACACACACAAAACAGACAATCATATCAAAAAATGGGCAGAAGATATGAACAGAAGATATGAACTTCTCCAATGAAGACTTACAAATGGCTATCAGACACATGAAAAAATGTTCATCATCACTAGTCCTCAGGGAGATTCAAATTAAAACCACATTGATATATCACCTTACACCAGTTAAAATTAGCAAGAGAGAAAACAACGTATGTTGGAGAGAATGTAGAGAAAGGGGAACCCTTTTAGGCCTTGGTGGGAATGCAAGTTGGTGCAGCCACTTTGGAGAACAGTGTGGAGATTCCTCAAGAAATTTAAAATAGAGCTTCCCTATGACGCTGCCATTGCACTACTGTGTATTTACCCCAAAGATACAGATGTAGTGAAAAGAAGGGCCATCTGTACCCCAATATTTATAGCAGCGATGGCCACGGTTGCCAAACTGTGGAAAGAACCAAGATGCCCTTCAATGGAGGAATGATAAGGAAGATGTGGTGCATATATACTATGGAGTATTATGCCTCCATCAGAAAGGACGAATACCCAACTTTTGTAACAACATGGAAGGGACTGGAAGAGATTATTCTGAGTGAAATAAGTCAAGCAGAGAGAGCCAATTATCGTATGGTTTCACTTATTTGTGTAGCATAACAAATAGCATGGAAGACAAGGGGATTTAGAGAGGAGAAGGGAGTGGGGGAAATTGGAAGGGGAGGTGAACCATGAGAGACTATGGACTCTGAAAAACAATCTGAGGGGTTTGAAGCAACGGGGGGTGTGGGATGTAGGCGGAACCAGGTGGTGGGTATTATAGAGGGCACAGATTGCATGGAGCACTCGGTGTGGTGCAAAAATAATAAATACTGTTATCCTGAAAATTAAAAAAAAAATGAAAATAAAAGAAAAAGAAATATAAATAGAGCTTTCCTATCAGCCTTCAATTACACTACTGTGTTTTTACCCCAAAGATACAGATGTAGTGAAAAAAAGGGCCATCTGTACCCCAATATTTATAGCAGGAATGGCCATGGTCACCAAACTGTGGAAAGAACCAAGATGCCCTTCAACGGACGAATGGATAAGGAAGATGTGGTCCATATACACTGTGGAGTATTATGCCTCCATCAGAAAGGACGAATACCCAACTTTTGTAGCCACTTGGATGGGACTGGAAGAGATTATGGTGAGTGAAATTAGTCAAGCAGAGAGAGTTCATTATCATATGGTTTCACTTATTTGTGGAGCATAATACATAGCATGGAGGACAAGGGGAGTTAGAGAGAAGGGAGTTGAGGGAAATTGGAATGGGAAGTGAACCATGAGATACTATGAACTCTGAAAAACAACCTGAGGGTTTTGAAGGGGCAGGGAGTGGGAGGTTGGGGGAACCAGCTAGTGGGTATTGGAGAGGGCACAGATTGCATGGAGCACTGGGTGTGGTACAAAAACAATGAATACTGTTACACTGAAAATAAATTTAAAAAATTTTTTTAAAATGAAGTTATAATACATGTACACAGGGGAATATTACTCGGCCATCAAAAAGTATAAAGCCTTGTAATTTGCAAGGATTGAATTATAGTGCATTATGGAAGTGAATATGTCAGGTACACAAAGGCAAATACCATATGATATAAGTCATAGAAAGAATTTTAGAAACAATGCAGATGAATGTAGGGAAAGGAAAAAAAATAGGGAGGTGAACCATAAGGGACCCTTCTTTTTTATGTTTCATTTAAGTAATCTCTCTACCCAAATTGGGGGTTGAAATTATGACCCCAAGAGCAATAGCCCCTGGTCTTTTGACTGAGCTAAGCAAATTCTGCAAGAAAGTCTTAAATATAGAGAACAAACTGAGGTTTGATGGACTAGTGGTGGGTGGGATATGGGCTAAGTGGGTGTTGGATATTAAGGAGGGCACTTGTGGGGAGCACTGGTGATTTTATGAAAGTTATGGATTACTAAATTCTACTTCTGAAACAAATATTACACTATATGTTAACTAACTGGAATTTTAAAAACAACTTAAACAATAAGAACTGGTATAACTCAACACCCAAAATAAAAATAGTCTAATTAAAAATGCACAGAAGACATTAACTGACATGTCTGCATAGAAGATATGCCAGTGGCCCACAGGCACATGAAAAGATGCTCAACATCAGTCATCATAAGGAAATTCAAATCAAACCACAATGAGATGTCACCTCACACCTCTCAAAATGGCTAGAATCACTAGAAATGGGGATGCCTGGTTGGTTCAATTGGTAGAGCTTGTGACTCTTGATCTCAGGGTTTTAAGTTTGAGCCCCACATAGGGTATAGATCACTTAAAAGTAAAATATTTGGTGATTAACATAATACAATTTTAAAAAGTAAAATATTAAAAACAAAACCAAATAAAAACAGAAAAAAAAATTTTTAAGAGAAAAAAAAAAAAAAAGTCAAAAACAGCTAGTGTTGGCCAGGATATGAAGAATGGGGAATACTCTTGCACTGTTTGTTCAGCTACTGTGTAAAATAGTAACAAACAAACAAAAAAAACAAACACACACACATACACACACACAAACTACCTAAGATCCAGCAATCACACTACCATGCATTTACCTCCCCCAAAAAAACACACAGAAAAAAAAATACTAAAAACTAAAATATCATATATAATGCAACAGTATTGTTTACAATAGCTACAGTATGGAAGCAGAGCAAATTTCCATCAACAAATGAATGGATAAAGAAGAAGGTATAAGAAGAATGAAATCTTGCCACTTGCCATGACATGGATGGAGCTAATAAGTACAATGCTAAGTGAAATAAGGCTGTCAGAGAAAGACAAATACCATATTATTTTACTCATATGTTCAATTTAAGAAAAAAAAAATGACCAAAGTTAAAGAGAGAAAGAGAGGGAGAGAGAGAGAGAGAGAAAACAAGAGACAGATCCTTGACTTTAGAGAACAAACTGATGGTTATAGGTTTGGAGGTGAAGTGATGTGAAATTTGTGGTGGGGATTAAAGAGTGCACTTGTTATGATGAGCAGTAGGTGATATATGAAATTGTTAAATTACTGTATTTTATACCTGAAACCAATGTTACACTCTGTGTTAACTATATTGGAATTAACATTTAAAAAGGAAACAATCCTATTTACAACAGCATCAAATGCATAAAATACCTAGGAATAAATTCAATCAATGTGGTGAAAGGCCTATACTCTGAAAATTATAAGACACAATGAAAGAAATTGAAGATGACACAAATAAGTGGGGAAATATAATGTGCTCATGTATTGCAAGAGTTAATATATTTAAAATGTTCATACTACCCAAAGCAATCTAAGATACAATGCAATCTTTACAATATATATATATATATAGATAGAAATAAAACAAATAATCCTAAAATTTGTATGGGATCACAAAAGACCTTGAATACTGAAAAGAATTTTAAGAAAGAAGAATAAAGCTGAAAAAATCATAATTCTAGACTAGATATACTACACACTTATATTAATCAAAGCCACCTGGTACCAGCACAAGACATTGACACATAGGTCAATGGAACAGAATAGAGAAACCCAGAGAACAAAGAAAGCAAGAATGGGAAAATACATTCTCTTCAATAAATGGCGCTGGAAAAACTGGACAGCTGCATGCAAAAGAATGAAACTGGACTAGTTTGTTATACCATATACAAAAATAAACTCAAAATGGATTAAAGATCTGAACATAGGACCTGAAACCACAAAACTCCTGCAGGAAAATGGGCGATATACTCTTGGGCATCATCCTTTGCAATATTTTCTGGATATGTTTCCCCCAACAAAGGAAATGAAATCACAAATAAACAATTAGGACTTCATCAAAAGCTTTTACACAGTGAAAGAAATCATTAACAAAATGAAATGACAACCTACTAAATGGGAGAAAATATTTGCAAATTTTATATTTAATAAGTGGTTTATATCCAAAATAAGCAAAGAATTAATAAAACTAGGGGTACCTGGGTGTCTCAGTTGGTTAAGTGGCTGCCTTTGGCTCAGGTCATGATCCCAGGGTCCTGGGATTAAGCCCCACATGGAGCTCCTGGCTCAGCAGAGTTGATACTTCTCCCACTCCCTCTGCCTGTTCCTCTGCCTACTTGTGCTCTTTCTCTATCTCTCTGAAAAAATAATTCATACAGCTAAATATCAGAACAATAAATAATCCAATTAAAACTAGGCAGAGGAAAAGGAATAGACATTTTTCCAAAGACAACTTACAGATCGGCAATGGATATCATGAAAAGATGTTCATCATTGATAAACATGAGTGAAATGCTAACCAAAACCATGATGAGATATCACCTCACATCAGTAAAATGGCTAGTATCAGGAAGAC
Organism: Mustela nigripes; assembly: GCF_022355385.1. Taxonomy (NCBI): domain Eukaryota; kingdom Metazoa; phylum Chordata; class Mammalia; order Carnivora; family Mustelidae; genus Mustela; species Mustela nigripes. The sequence goes on from NC_081562.1 coordinate 143,726,235, forward strand.
AAGAAATAAGAAGTGTTGACAAGAATGTTGAGAAAAGGAAACAGGCATGCACTGTTGATGAAAATGTAAATATGTGCAACTAGTACAGAAGACATTATAGAAAGTTCTCAAAAAATTAAAAATAGAAATACCATATGACCCAGTAATTCTATTCTTAATATTTATCTGAAGCAAACAAAAACACTAATTTGAAATATATATATATTTATATACTTATATATATGTATACTTATAAATATATACATATATATGTATACACACACACACACATATATATTTATATACACACACATATGTTTATTGCAGCATTATTTATAATAGTCAAGACAGGAAAACAACCTACATATCTACTGATAGATAAATATCAATATAAATATATAAATATATATACTATATACTATTTACTATATACTATATACTATATATACTACATATTGATATTGATATTGATATACTATAAATATCTGTCAAAAAATAAATAAAATTCTTTTTTAAAAAAGTATAAATTTAAAACTGTCAAAAGTAATGAACACTTGCTTGTGGAAAGGTAGGGATTAAGAATGGAGATCAATGAAGGGAGATAAAAATGAAGACAGATTTCTATTTTTAACTTCATACAAATTAATAAATTTTATTTTGTTTTACAATAAATGTAAGTTACTTTTTATATATTTAACCTATTTTAAACGTTTCTTACCACCATTTTTATGATAACAAAAACACATTTGTCATATGACTACATTGTGTACTTGAGATGTGAAGAATTAGGACTCTTCTGTATAAGAAGTCTAAGAGAATTAAATAATGTGATTTAGCTCCGTGATCTCTATAAATAACAGAATAAGCCTACTCAAGAAGCAGAATTCTGAGACATTTGAAAAGATTGTCTGGACTATTCCTACAAAATTAGAATACTGCAATGAACAGAAATTCAAAGAAAAGGTGCATTTTCTTCTGAGACAAAGCTTTCCAAAACTGTAACCCAGACTAACAGCAGTGAATTACTCTTGCTTAAATGGCTCAGTGTATAAACAGTGAAGTTGACAATCTGTTTTAGATTTTATATTCCTGAAAATCAAGTTTTGAAAATTTCCTAAAAAAATATGAAGCCAAGAAGAAAACACACACATAAGTGTCTAGGACAAAAAATGAAATGGACTTCCTCCATGTTTATACATAACAAACTCCCAAAATTCAGAGGTGATGGATCCTATTGCTTTTCTTAGTATTGTGGCTCACAGAACTTTTATAGAAAGAAGTAGAATATTATTAAATTCTTGGTTCAAACCTCTCTAAGGAGAAGTTATATGCCAACACACAGAGGTTTTTGTTTTTGTGTTTTGTTTTTTCTCTCTCCCTACATTGTAAGGATGAGAAACCCAGATGGGTTTTTACTTTCTTTATGTTTCAAAATATTTTGTCATTTTCTGCAGAACAGGGCATGCACCTTTACCAATGATATCTTCACTTCATTTTAAAAATTTGTTACCTTGAAAAAAATAAAAATATGTAAACTTGTATTACTTAATTTAAAAATATATAAAATTGGCATTTAAGAAGCAATTTCAACTCAAAAATAAAATCCTAAGTTAAAGGAAATGCTGCTTTCCACAAACTATACCATGACCCTTTGAAACTTAGTTGTGAATGTGGAAAGATTGGACTCCCTTCATAAATGTTTTTTTCTGTTTTCATTGATATTCAACCCCTCTTCCTGATAGCAATAATTGTGCCTCACCAGGAGATGTCATAATAGGGTGGGGTTTTGTCTTGTCTTATTTGTGAAAGGAATGTGGGAAACAGTTAAATTCATATCTTATGAAAAGAAGGACAGACTTTTGTAGAGACTAAAGATGGAACCACAAACCCATTTCCATTTTGGAGTATAAAACCAAACTATATTTGACATCTTTCTTGTGTGACCTTTTGACTGAGTTCTTGTTATTGGAAAAACAAGAGAAATAAGCATGATTTCTTAGTTTGTAAAAGATTTCACTATCAAATAATTTACAAATACAAAATATCTAAGGCATAAAAGTGATGATACATACATATGACACAATGCAAGAAACAGAACACTGTCAATATCTTTAAAGTATGTTATATTCCTTCTAATTTACAGAGAAATGTTGTCTTCAATTACATTTATAGTTCTCTTGCTTCTCTTTATATTGACAATGATTTCTGTGTGTTAAAACTAAATATTGAGTAGCTTTGCATGTTTCAAAATTTTAAATAGATTCAATTACCTTTTGTATAATGTGCCTTTATGTTTAAAACAATATTTTTAAGGTCATTTCACACTGTACATTTGTTTTTACTGTTGCAGAATATTTTATTTTATAAATATAATGCAATCACATTATTATATTTTTGTCAATGTGCAGGTGAGTTCCCCCAATATTCTTTTTCTATTAGATATAATTCAATATTTTATAATAAGAACTGAAGTTAACTGATGACTTCATGATTCAGATTACTATTAAAATTGAATATCTTCATATATGATTATGTAATTCATTATTTCCTCTTGAAAATGATTATTCATGCTACTGTCACATTTTTGATTACTGTAAAGGTCTATATCTTATATGAATGAAAATGTGCTTTGTGGTGTCTGTTTATAAACAGATTCACTTAATTATAATGAAGTTAAATTTATTAATCATGCTTCTTATCTAAGTATTTGGCAAACCCAGTTCCTATTTTTTTCTGCAGTTTTTGAGGCTTTCACTTCCCTACTTATTTATTTTTATTTATATTTTTATTTATTTATTTATTTGTTTGTTTGCTTATTTCCTTCAGTTTTCCAAGATTCATTGTTTAGTCACCATACCCCATAATCCATGCAATACTTGTCCTCCTTAATACCCACCACCAGGCTCACCCATCTCCTACTCCCCTGCCTTCCAAACCTTCAGTTTGTTTCTCAGAGACTACAGTCTCTCATTTTTCTTCCCCTCTGATTTGTCCCAGCTAACTTCTCCTTTCCTTCTCCTAATGACCTCCATGTTGTTCCTTATGCTCCACAATTAAATCAAACCATATGATAATTGACTTTGTCTCCTTGACTTATTTCTCTCAGCATAATCTCCTCCATTCCCATCCATGTTGATACAAAAGTTGGCTGCTCATCCTGTCTGATAGAGATGTAATATCCATTGTATATATGGATCATATCTTCTTTAACCAGTCATCTGTTGAAGGACATCTTGGCTCTTTCCACAGTTTGGCCACTGTGGCAATTGCTGCTATGAACATTGGGGTTCCTGTGGCCCTTCTTTTCACTACATCTGTATCTTTAGGGTAAATGCCCAGAAATGCAATTGCCAGATCATAGGGTATCTCTATTTTTTATTTCTTAAGGAATCTCCACACTGTTTTCCGAAGTGGCTGCACCAACTTGCATTCCCAACAGTGTAAGAGGGTTCCCCTTTCTCCACAACTTCTTCAACATTTGTTGTTTCTTGTCTTGTTAATTTTGGCCATTTTAACTGGTGTAAGGTGCTATCTCAATGTGGTTTTGATTTGAATCTCCCCGATGGTTAATGATGATGAACATTTTTTCAGGTGTCTGTTAGCCATTTGTATGTCTACTTTGGAGAAGTGTCTATTCATGTATTCTTCCCATTTTTGAAATGATTATCTGTTTTTTGAGAGTTCAGTTTGAAGTGTTCTTTATAGATCTTGGACATCAGCCCTTTGTCTGTAGTGTCATTTGAGAATAACTTCTCCCATTCTGTGGATTGCCTCTTTGTTTTGTTGACTGTTTCCTTTGCTGTGCAGAAGCTTTGGATCTCGATGAAGTCCCAAAAGTTCATTTTGCTTTTGTTTCTTTGCCTTTGGAGACATGTTCTGAAAGAAGCTGTTGTGGCAATAAGATTACTGCCCATGTTCTCCTCTAGAATTTTGATAGATTTCTGCCTCACATTCAGGTCTTTTACCCATTTTGAGTTTATCTTTGTGTATGGTATAAGAGAATGGTCAAGTTTCATTCTTTTATTCATATCTGACCAGTATTCCAGCACCGTTTATTGGAGAAACTATCTTTTGTCCACTGGAAATTTTTTTCTGCTTTGTCGAAGATTTTTTGACTGTAGAGTTGAGGGTCCCTATCTGGGCTCTCTACTCTGTTCCACTAGTCTGTTTGTACCAGTGGCATGCTGCCTTGGTAATCACAGCTTTGTAGTAAAACTTGAAATCAGGCAATGTGGTGACCTCAGTTTTGCTTTTCTTTTTCAACATTTCCTTAGCAATTTGGGGTCTTTTCGAGTTTCAAACAAGTTTTAGTATTGTTTGTTTCAGCATGGAATTTTGATTGGGACGGCATTGAAAGTGTGGGTTGCTCTGGGGAGTATAGACATTTTAACAATGTTTATTCTTCTGATCCATGAACATGGAATGTTTTTCCATCTTTTTATGTCTTCTTCAATTTCTTTCATGAGTGTTCTGTAGTTCTTTGAATACAGTTCTTTAACTCTTTGGTTATGTTTATTCCAAGGCATCCTATGGTTCTTGGTACTATAGTAAACGTAATTGCTACTCTAATTTCCCTTTCTATATTTTAATTGTTAGTGCATAAGGAAAAATCCTAATTTCTGCACATTGATTTTGCATCCTGCCACATTACTGAATTGCTGTATGAATTCTAGTAGTTTGGGGGTGGAGTCTTTGGATTTTCCATATAAAGCATCATGTCATCTGTGAAGAAGGAGGTTGAACTCATCATGTCATCTGTGAAGAAGGAGGTTGAACTTCTTCCTTGCCAATTTGAATACTATTTATTTATTTATTTGTCTGATAGGTGTTGCTAGGTCTTCTAGTACTATGTTGAATAGGAGTGGCAAGAGGGAGCATCCTTGTCATGTTCCTGATCTCAAAGGGAAGGCTCTCAGCTTTTCCCTATTAAGGATGATATTCGCTGAGGGTTTTTCATCAATAGATTTTAGGAAGTTGAGGAATGTTACCTCTATCCCTATACTTTGAAGAGTTTTCATCAGGAAACTATGCTGTATTTTGCCAAATGCTTTTTCTGCATCAATTGAGAACACCATCAGGTTCTTCTCTCTTCTCTTATTGATGTGTTCTATCACATTGATTGCTGCAAATGCTGAATCACCCTTGCATCCCAGGGATAAATCCTACCTGGTCATGGTGGATAATCTTCTTAATGTACTGTTGGATCCTATTAACTAGGATCGTGTTGAGAATCTTGGCATCCATATTCATCAGGGATATTCGTCTGAAACCTTGTTTTTAATGGTGTCTTTGCCTGGTTTAGGGATCAGGAAAATAGAAAAAGTCAGGGATTTTTCCTTCTGTTTTTATTTTTTTTGTAACAGTTTCAAGAGAGTAGGTATTATTTATTCTTTGAATGTTTGGTAGAATTCCCCTGGGCATCCTTCAGGTCCTAGGCTCTTGTTTTGGGAAGTTGGTCTATTCAGGTTGTCAGTTTCTTTCTGATTCAGTCTTGGAAGTTTATATATTTGCAGGAATGCATCCTTTTCTTTTAGGTTGCTTCACATATTAGCATATAACTGTTGATAATAATTTCTGATTATTTTTTTTTCTATTTCCTTGGTGTTAGTCATAATCTCTCCCCTTTTATTCATAATTTTATTAAGTTGGGTCCTCTCTCTTTTCTTTTGGATTAGTTTGGTCAGTGGCTCATTGGAATTATTGATTCTTTCAAAGAACCAGCTTCTGGTTTCATTGATGTATTCTACTGTATCTCTAGCTTCTAACTCAATGATCTGAGTTCTAATCTTGATGATTTCCCTTCTTGTGCATGATGTTGGCTCAATTTCTTCTTGTTTGTCCATTTCTTTAAGGTGTAAAGAGAACTGGTGTATTCTTGATTTTTCCTTTTTTTTTTTCCTTTTTTTTTTTTTTTTTGAGTGTGGCATGGATGGCTATGAATTTCACCCCTAGGGCAACCTTTGCTATATCCCATAGATTTTGGACCAATGTGTCTTCATTCTCATTGGTTTCCATGAATTGTTTAAGTTCTTCTTTGATTTCCTGGTGATCCAAACATTCTTATGCAGGTGGTCTTTAGCTTTCAAGAGTTTGAATCCTTCCATATCTTTTCTTGTGGCTGAGTTCCAGTTTCAAAGCATTATGGTCTGAGAATATGCAGGGAATATTATCAGTCTTTTGGTATCAGTTCAGAACTGATTTGTGACCCAGTATCTGGTCTATTCTGGAGAGAAAGTTCCATGTGCCCTCAAGAAGAATGAGTATTCTCTACTTTTAGAGTGGAATGTCCTATATATATCAATGAGGTCCATGTTGTCCAGTGTGTCATTCAAAGCTCTTGTTTCTTTGTTGATTTTCTGTTACTGAGAATGTCATGTTAAGATCCCCTAGAATTAATGTATTCATGTCAATATGGCTATTGTTATTAACATATGGCTTATGTAGTTGGCTGCTCCCATATTGGGTGCATAAATATCTACAATTGTTAGATTTTCTTGGTTGATAGAACCTTTAAGAATGATGTAGTGTCCTTCTTTATCTCTGATTACAGACATAATAAATTCCCCTGCCTTAACTAAGCTTGGGGTCCAAGTTCCCACTCTGCTATGTCAGGTATACTTGGGCCCAAGCTTAAGCTTGTTAAATAAACCCTTGTGTGATTGCATTGGTGTTGGCTCCTTGGTGGTCTCTCAGATGTGAAAACTCGGGTATAACAGTTCCAATGTCAATTATTGGGATCCCTGAGGGGTTGGGAAAAGAGAGAAGACTAGAAGATATACTTGAAAAAAGAATGGATGAAAATTTCTTAATCTGGGGAATGGAACAAGTTTTTGTGCCTGGAGAAGAAAGGATAGCCCCCAAGATCAATGAGTATAGACATCAAGACACTTAATTTTGAAATTCATGAATCTTAATTTCTGACAGGAAGTCTTAAGAGCACCTAGGGGGAAGAGATTCCTTCTGTACAGAGGAAGGTCCATCAGAATAATGTCAGACCTGTCCACAGAAACCTGGCAAGCCAGAAAAGACTGGCAAGACATACTCAGGGCACTAAATGAGAATAATGTGCAGCCAAGAATACTTTATCCAGCAAGACTAACATTCAAATTGGATGGAGAGATAAAGAGCTTCCAAGACTGGAAAGATTTTAAAAAGTCTGTGACCACAGGTGGGGAGAAGTCAAGATGGTGGAGAAGTAGCAGAATGAGACTACATCAGGCAGCAGGAGATCAGCTAGATACTTATCAATCCATTGCGAACACCTACAAGTCCAACAGGAGATGGAAGGGAAAAAGAGCAGCAATTCTAAAACAGAAAATTGACCACTTTCTGAAAGGTAAGACTGGTGGAGAGATGAATCAAAAGCGAAGGGAAGATAGACTGTGGGAGGAGGGGCCAGCTCCCAGCAAGCAGCAGAGCAATGGAGCACAAAATTGGGACTTTAAAAAATCTGCTCCACTGAGGTACATCACTTCAGAGGCTAAACCAGGGTGAAACCCACATGGACCCAGGTTCCGTGGGGTCACAGAAGGATGGGGGTGTCTGAGTATCCCAGAGATTGCAGGTATTAGAGCAGGAAACTGGCTACAGAGACAAAGCCGAGGAGTGAGCTGTCATCTCAGGGTTACCTTGAACCATCACAGGCTGGGTGAGCTTGGAGTGCAGCCATAGGCCAATAAGACAGAAGCGATTGAATGCTTTTCTCCAAGCGCAAACAGAGGCCCGAGAAACGGGAGTGATTGAGTGCTTTTCTCTGAGGGTGATCTGAGGAGCAATGGCCCTAGCTCTCTGCTCCTCTGGGCTGGAGATTGAGAGGCTGCCATTATCATTCCCATCCTCCAGAACTCTTCAGAAAGCATTCAAGGAACAAAAGCTCCTGAAAGTGAACGAGCAGATTACTTAGCCTGGCCCCTGGTAAGGGCAGGGCAATCTCCCTTCAGGCAAAGACACTTGAGAATCACTACAAAAGGCCCCTCCCCCAGAAGATCAACAAAAAATCCAGCCAAACTAAGTTCACTTACCAAGGAGAACAGCAGAATTCCAGAGGAGAAAGCAAAGCATAGAATCCATGGCTTTCTCCCCATGATTCTTTTGTCCTGCAGTTAACTAACTTTTTTTTTCCTCTCCTGCTAAAATTTTTTTTAACTTTTACTTTTTCCTCTTTTAATGTTTTTAACTAGTTTATCTTAAGAATACCTTTCATAAAAAATATTAATAATCTTTCTTTAACCTTCATTATTATAGTAATATTTTATCCTACATTGTATCTAACCTTATTTTTTGTATACACATAGGGTTTTTACTTCTAAAAAATTTAGGGTAAAACTTCTCCTAATAGATTAAAATATACCCTAAATCTAGCTCCAGGCTTGTTCTAGTCTCCAACCCAAGCAAATTCTCTCCACTTTCTTTTTCTTTATTCTCCCAACCAACTTACTTTATCAACTCCTTTTTTATAAATTAAATTTTTTTTTCTCATCTTTATAGGCATATCGCATCCCTTCATTGTGTCTACCCTTATATATGTTTTTCATTCTTTAAAATTTGGGGATGTAGTTTCCTCTAAGAGACCCAAATACTCCCAAAATTAAGTGGGTGACCCTGTTATAGTCACCAGTCATATATATATATATATATATATATATATGTGTGTGTGTGTGTGTTTCTTTTTTAATATTTTTTTCTTTATTTGTTTTCTTTTTTTAACTTTTTTTTCTGGACTTCTTTTTATACCCTTTCTCCCTCCCATGATTTGGGGACTCTTCTGATTTGGTCAAAACACATTTTTCTCTGATCTTTGCCACTCCTTTAGTATTTTATTCACTCCTTCATATATTCTTATCTAGACAAAATGGCAAGGCGGAAAAACTCACCACAAAAAAAAAAAAAAAAAAAAAAAAAAAAGAGGCAATACCAAAGGCTAGGGACCTAAGCAATATGGACATTGATAATATGTCAAATGTAAAGTTCAGAATGATGATTCTCAAGGTTCTAGCTGAGCTTGAAAATTGTATGGAAAATATTAGAGAAACCCTCTCTGGAGAGATAAAAGCCCTTTCTGGAGAAATTTAAGAATTAAAATCTAACCAAGTTAAAATTAAAAAAAAAAACTATTAATGAGGTGCAATTAAAAATGGAGGCTTTTACTGCTAGGATAAATGAGGCAGAAGAAATAATTAGTGATATAGAAGACCAAATGATGGAGAATAAAGAGGCTGGGCAAAAGAGAAGCAAACAAATACTGGACTACAAGGGAAGAATTCAAGAGATAAGTGACACCATAAAACAAAACAACAGAATAATTGGGATTCCAGAAGAAGGGGGGAGGAGAAGGTATATTGGAGAGAATTATTGTAGAGAATTTACCTAATATGGCAAAGGGAACAAACATAAAAATCCAGGAGGCACAGAGAGCCCCCCTCAAAATCAATAAGAATAGGTCCACACCCCATCACCTAATGGTGAAACTTACAAGTTTTAGAGACAAAGAGAAAATCCTGAAAGCAGTCTGGGAAAATAAGTCTGCAACATATAATGGTAAAAATATTAGATTGTCAGTGTACTTATGCACAGAGACCTGGCAGGCCAGAAATAACTGGCATAATAAATCTCACAAAACAAACTGCTGGGGGGAGGGGGTTTGGAAGAAGGGGGTGGGGTTAGGGACATTGGGGAGGGTATGTGCTATGGTGAGTGCTGTGAAGTGTGCAAACCTGGTGATTCACATACCTGTACGCCTGGGGATAAAAATACATAATATGCTTGTTTTAAATAAATAAATAAATAAATAAATTTTTTAAAAAAAGAAAAGAAATGTTAAACCTCAGGATTGGATGGCTTCGGAACAAACAAACAAAAAGCATAATTTAGTAGTCCGTTATTACAGAAAAGCTCATGTTTGGGACTTGGCATGCTTTGTCAAAAGAGGAGTCAATGGAAATGAAATTAGTAACAATTTTAAGTGGTTTGTTCACTTAAAGTCGTTGGATTATGAAATTTAAGAAGTAGTTTATATTTTTAATGTTATAATAATAAGTAAATTTTGTTCTTTAATAAACTCCTGTTTACATAACAAAAAAGTAATAGAACTGGCATGATATATTCAGAGCACTAAAACAAGAAAAACATGCAGCCAAGAATACTATACCCAGCTAGGCTATCATTGAAAATAGAAAGAGAGATAAAAAGCTTCCAGGACAAGCAACAGCTGAAAAAATTTGCAAACACCAAACCAGGTCTACAGGAAATCTTGAAAGGGGTCCTCTAAGCAAAGAGACACCCTAAAAGTAGTAGATCATAAAGGAACGCACACAATACGCAGTAACCATCACCTTACAGGTAATATAATAGCACTAAATTCAAATCTCTCAATAGTCACCCCGAATGTGAATGGGCTAAATGCCCCAATCAAAAGACACAGGGTATCAGAATGGATTAAAAAAAAAAGAATAAAAAATTAAAAAAAAAAACAAGTAAAGCAAAACAAAACAAAAATAACATCAATGTACTGCCTATAAGAAACTCATTTTAGACCCAAGACACCTCCAGATTTAAAGGGAGGGGGTGGAAAACAATTTACCATGCTAATGGACATCAGAAGAAAGCTGGATTGGCAATCCTGATATCAGATCAATTAAACTTTAAGCCAAAAACTATAATAAGAGATGAGGAAGGACACTATATCATAGTGTCCTTGGACTCAAAGGGTCTGCCCAACAGGAAGCTGTAACAATTTTAAATATCTATGCCCCTAACGTGGAAGCAGCCAACTATATAAACCAATTAATAACAAAATCAAAGAAACACATCAACAATAATACAATAATAGTAACACTCCCTTCACTGAAATAGATCATCCAAGCAAAAGATCTACAAGGAAATAAAGGCCTTAAATGACACACTAGACCAGATAGACATCACAGATGTATTCAGAACATTCTATCCCAAAGCAACAGAATACACATTCTTCTCTAGTGCACATGGAACCTTCTCCAGAATAGATCACATCCTGAGTCATTAATCAGGTCTCAACCAGTATCAAAAGATTGACATCATTCCCTGCATAGTTTCAGACCACAGTGCTCTGAAGCTAGAACTCAATCACAGGAGGAAATTTGGAAAGAACCCAAATACATGGAGACTAAACAGCATCCATCAAAAGAATGAATGGGTCAACAAGGAAATAAAAGAAGAATTGAAGAAAAGTCATGGAAACAAATGATAATGAAAACAAATTGGTTCAAAATATGTGGGACACAGCAAAGGCAGTCTGAGAGGAAAATAGTGACACAAGCCTTTCTCCAGAAACAAGAAAGGTCTCAAATATACAACCTAACCCTACAATTAAAGGAGCTGGAGGAAGAACAACAAAGAAAGCCCAAACCTAGCAGGAGAAGAGAAATCATAAAGATCAGAGCAGAAATCAGTGAAATAGAAACAAATAAAATATAAAACAAACAAACTAACTAACAAAAAATTAGAACAAATCAATGAAACTAGGAGCTGGTTCTTTGAAATAATTAATAAGATTGATAACCCCCTGGCCAGACTTATCAAAAAGAAAAGAGAAAGGACCGAAAATAAATAAAATCATGAATGAAAGAGGAGAGATCACAACCAACACCAAAGAATTACAAACAATTATAAGAACATACTATGAGCAACTCTATGACAACAAATTCAACAATCTGGAAGAAATGGATACATTTCTAGAGACATATCAACTACCACAACTGAACCAGGAAGAAATAGATAACCCAAACAGACCCATAACCAGTTAGAAGATTGAAACAGTCATCAAAAATCTCCAAACAAACAAAAGCCCAAGGCCAGACGGCTTCCCAGGGGAATTCTACCAAACATTTAAAGAAGAATTAATTCCTATTCTCCTGAAACTGTTCCAAAAAATATAAATGGAAGGAAAACTTCCAAACTCATTTTATGAGGTGAGCATCACCTTGATCCTAAAACCATGCAAGGATCCCATCAAAAAAGAGAATTACAGACCAATATCCTTGATGAACACAGATGCGGAAATTCTCACCAAAATACTAGCCAATAGGATCCATCAGTACATTAAAAAAATTATTCACCACGACCAAGTGGGATTTATTCCCAGGCTGCAAAGTTGTTTCAACACTCACAAATCAATCAATGTTATACAATACATTAATAAAAGAAAGAACAAGAACTGTATGATACTCTCAATAGATGCTGAAAAAGCATTTGACAAAGTGCAGCATCCCTTCCTGATTAAAACTCTTCAAAGTGTAGGGATAGAGGGCACATACCTCAATATCATCAAAGCCATCTATGAAAAACCCACTGCAAATACCATTCTCAATGGAAAAAAAAAAAACTGAAAGATTTTCCGCTAAGGTCAGGAACATGGCAAAGATGTCCATTATCACCACTGCTATTCAACAAAGTACTAGAAGTCCTAGCCTCAGCAATCAAACAACAAAAAGAAATTAAAGGCACCCAAATCCGCAAAGAAGAAGTAAAACTGTCACTCTTTGCAGATGGTACAATACTATATGTGTAAAACCCAAAAGACTCCACTCCAAAACTGCTAGAACATGTAGAGGAATTCAGTAAGTGTCAGGATATAAAATCAATGCACAGAAATCAGTTGCATTTCTATACAGCAACAGCAGGACAGAAGAAAGAGAAATTAAGGAGTCAAGTCCTTTTACAGTCACAACCAAAACCATAAGATACCTTGGAATAAGCCTAAACAAAGAGGCAAAGAATCTATATACAGGAAAGTATAAAGTACTCATGAAAGAAATTGAGGAAGACACAAAGAAATGGAAAAGTGTTCCATGCACCTGGATTGGAAGAACAAATATTGTGAAAATGTCTATGCTACCTAAGGCAATCTACACATTTGATGCAATCCCTATCAAAATCTCATCCATTTTTTTCAAAGAAATGGAACAAATAATCCTAAAATTTATATGGAACCAGAAAAGACCTCAAATAGCCAAAGGAATATTGAAAAATAAAGCCAAAGTTGGTGGCATCACAATTCCAGACTTCAAGCTCTATTATAAAGCTGTCATCATCAAGACAGTATGGTATTGGCACAAAAACAGACACATAGATCAATGGAACAGAATAGAGAGCCCAGAAATAGAATCTCAACTCTATGGTCAACAAACCTTTGACAATGCAGGAAGGAATGTCCGATGGAAAAAAGACAGCCTCTTCAATAAATGGTGTTGGGAAAATTGGACAGCCACATGCAGAAAAGTGAAATTGGAAAATTTCCTTACACCACTCACGAAAATAGACTCGAAATGGATGAAGGATCTCAATGTGAGAAAGGAATCCATCAAAATCCTTAAGGAAACACAGGTAGCAACCTCTTCGACCTCAGCCGTAGCAACTTCTTTCTGGAACAATGCCAAAGGCAAGGGAAGCAAGGGCAAAAATGAACTATTGGGATTTCATCAAGATCAAATGCTTTTGCACAGCAAAGAAAACGGTTAACAAAACCAAAAGACAACTGACAGAATGGGAGGAAATATTTGCAAGTGACATATCAGATAAAGGACTATCATCTAAAATCTATAAAGGGCTCAGCAAACTCAATACCCAAGGAACAAATAATCCAATTAAGAAAAGGGCAGAGGACATGAATAGACATTTCTGCAAAGAAGACACACAGATGGCCAACAGACACATGAAAAAATGCCCCACATCACTCAGCATCAGGGAAATACAAATCAAAACCACAATGAGATACCACCTCACACCTGTCAGAATGGCTAAAATTAACAAGTCAGATAATGACAGATGCTGGCGAGGATGTGGAGAAAGGGGAACCCTCCTACACTGTTGGTGGGAATGCAAGCTGGTGCAGCCATTCTGGAAAACAGCATGGAGATTCCTCAAAAATCTGAAAATAGAGCTACCATATGACCCAGCAATTGCACTACTGGGTATTTACCTAAAGATACAAATGTAGTGATCTGAAGGGGCATGTGCACCAAAATGTTTATAGCAGCAATGTCCATAATAGCTAAACGATGGAAAGAACCTAGATGTCCATCAATAGATGAATGGAATACTATGCAGCCATCAAAAGAAATGAAATCTTGGGGCACCTGGGTGGCTCAGTGGGTTAAGCCGCTGCCTTTGGCTCAGGTCATGATCTCAGGGTCCTGGGGTCGAGTCCCGCATCGGGCTCTCTGCTCAGCAGGGAGCCTGCTTCCCCTCTCTCTCTCTGTCTGCCTCTCCGTCTACTTGTGATTTCTCTCTATCAAATAAATAAAATCTTTAAAAAAAAAAAAAGAAATCTTGCTATTTATAACAACGTTGATGGAACTAGAGGGTATTATGCTTAGAGAAATAATTCAATCAGAGAAAGACAATTATCATATGATTTCCCTGATATCTGATATGAGGAAGTAGAGATACAACGTGAGGGTTTTAGGGGGTAGAAAAGAATAAATGAAACAAGATGGGATCGGGAGGGAGAAAAACCATTAAGAGATTCTTAACCTCACAAAACAAACTTAGGTTTGCTGGGGAGAGGGGGTTTGGGAGAGGGTGGTGGAGTTCTATTTTGAGTGCTGTGAAGTGTGTAAACCTGACGATTCAAAGGCCTGTATCCCTGGGGCTAATAATACATTATACGTTTATTAAAAAAATTAAAAATTAAAATAAATAAATAAATAAAAAGTATATATATATATATGTAAAGTAACTATTACTAGAAAAGATACACTATTGCCATTTTTTAACTTTTTTATTAGCTTTGCAATTCTTTTATCTTTTTTCTCCTTGACGCCTTTTTTTGTTTTTTTGCTAAATTTTTGTATTAATGTTTGAATCCTTTCTCTTTTTCTTTTGTGTAACTCGTTTAGGTGTTTTCTTTGTGGTTACCACAGGCTTCTTATAGTCATAGCATTCCATTTTAAGCTGCTAACAACTTAAGTTAATTCTTTTAATATAAGTTAAGTTAATTTAAGTTAATTATTTTAATTCTCCCCCCTCCATATTTTGCTTTTGTTGTTGCAATTTACAACTTTTTATAACATGCATCTATTGTATTTTTGTTCTAGTTATTTTTAAAACTTTTGTCTTTTAATGTCTATTTTTTGAAATTTAGTATTTAGATTTAAGTACTTTGGTATATTTCTTAACCAACAGTTTCATTCTTTACTATCTTTGGATTTTTCCGGGTTTTTCGTTTGTGTTTTTGTTTTTCGTATCCCTTTGTTACCTTTACCATTTCTTGTGAGACAGTCTAGTGGCCATAAACACTTTCAGAATTTTTTGTCTGAGTCTTTTCTCTCCACTTATAAAGAGTTGCTTTCTGAATATAGCATTTTTGATTGGTAAGTTATTTCTTTCTAAACTTGACAATATCATCCCATTCTCTTCTGATCTGCAATTTTTCTGCTGAAAATCTACTGAATATCTAAAGAGAGTCCCCTGTATGTGACAAGTTACCTTACTTGCAGAACTACTTTACTTTTGCTATTTTCAATATTCTCTGTGACTTCTGGTGATTAAATTATAATGTGTCTTGTGGGTTTGTTTGAGTTCATCTTAACTGGTGTGTTTTGGGCATCACGGATTTGGATGTCCAGATTTTCTTCCCCCAGTTTGGGGAGTTTTTAATACATTCTTTCCTTGAAGAGACTTTCTGGTTCTTTCCCTCCACCTTTTCATGCTGAGATGCTTGGATTCCCAAAATGCATATATTGTTCTTTTTAATTACGTCCCATAAATCCCTTAGTCTTTTCTTATTCCTTTTGTTCTATTTTTGTGTGTGTGTGTGTATCCCTGACTGAAATGCTTCCAATGACTTAGAGTCTGAATTCTTTCAGCATTTCTTTTGTTTGATCTAGTCTGATTTTGAATCCTTCTAGTGAATTTTTCATTTTAGGTATTGTGTTCTTCAATACTTTGATTTCTATTCTATCCCTGTTAAAATTCTCAGTTTGTTGAAACATTATATTTTTAAAGACATATTATTTATTTGAGAAAGAAAGAGAGCATGAGCGTGGTGGGAAGAGGGAGAGGGAGAGAGAATCTTAAGTGGTCCCTGAGATAATGACATAAGCAAAAAACAAGAGTTGGACATTTAACTGGCTGCACCATCCATGGGCCCCATTTTATGCATCATTTTCTTGAACTTTTTGAGTTTCTTTATGCCAATTATTTTGAATTCTCTATCAGGTAAATCATAAACATATAATCCCGTTTTATCAGTAGCAAATTCTGGAGATTTACCTTGTAATTTGGGGGAATATATTTATATATTTATTTATTTTTCTTGACTATTTGTGTTGGTTTCTGTGCAATAAACAAAGCATGCACTTTTCTTGCTGTTCACAGACTGAGATTTCTTACCCTCCCATTGGAGAAGCTAAAAGCTGAGTTATTTTCTCAACCATAGGGTTATATGCTAACATTAAGGATTCTGGCAAAAGTAGGTCCTATATCTCCCTACTGGCTTCATTCAGTAGGTTGGTTTTCATGTTTGCATGAGGTACTAGAGCCTTTCAATTAGTTTTTGGATTTTGAAACATTTTTGTCCAACTAATTCAAAGCTTTGTTTTTTGTTTTTTGTTTTTTTCTTTTTTCATTACAAGAATCAAAGAAAAATACTCTGATTTGAGCTATCTTATTCATGAAGAGAAGTAATCTTAATCATGCAAGAAATGAGAGTTTATACAGTACTGTCTAAGTAAAAAAAAAATTGAAAAATCCACAACACACCAGCTGTTTCTGCACTTTAAAGAACTGGAGAATCAAAAACAAATCAAACCAACTCCACACATAAGAAGGGAAATAATCAAGATCAGAGCTGAGATCAATGAGGTAGAAACCAAAGATACAGTAGAAATTATCAATAAAACTGGAAGCTGTTTTTTTTGAAAGAATCAATAAGATCGATAAACCATTGGCCACATTATTCCAAAAGAAAGACAGAAAGATCAATTCACAAAATTATGAATGAAAAGGGAGAGATCACAATGAACACCAAGGAAGTAGAAACAATCATCAGAAGTTATTATCAACAGTTATATGCTAATAAGCTTAGCAACTAAGATGAAATGGATGCATTCCTGAAAAATTATGAACTCCCAAAACTGAACCGGGGTAGAAATTGACAACCTGAATAGAACAATATCTAGTAATGATTTTGAAGCAGTGATCAGAAACCTCCCAAAAAACAAGAGCCCAGGACCTGACGAGTTCCCTGGGGTATTCTACCAAACATTCAAAGAAGAAACAACACCTATTCTCCTGAAGCTGTTTCAAAAAAATTGAAGCAGAAGGAAAACTTCCAGACTCTTTCTATGAAGCCAGCATTACCTTGATCCCCAAACCAGGCAAAGACCATACCAAAAAGGAGAATTTCAGACCAATATCACTGATTAATATGGATGCTAAGATTCTCCAAAAGATCCTAGCAAACAGAATCCAGCAGCACATTAAAAAGAATATCCAGCATGAGCAGGTGGGATTCATTCCTGGGCTACAAGGATGGTTCAACATGTGCAAATCAATCAATGTGATAGACCAAATTAATATGAGAAGAGAGAAGAACTACATGGTCCTCTCAATTGATGCAGAAAAAGCATTAGACAAAATCCAACATCCGTTCCTGATTAAAAGGCTTTCAAGTATAGGGATAGAGGGAACACTCCTGAACTTTATCAAATCTATCTATGAAAGACCCACAGCAAATATCATCCTCAATGGGAAAAAGCTTGCAGCCTTCCTGTTGAGATCAGGAATGACAAGGAGGCCCACTCTCACCACTCTTGTTCAACATCATATTAGAAGTCCTATCAACTGCAGTCAGACAACAAAGAGAAAAAAAAAGGTATCCAAATAGGTAATGAAGAAGTCAAACTCTCTCTCCGCAGATGACATGATTCTTTTTCTGGAAAACCCAAAAGACTCTATCCCCAAACTACTAGAACTCATACAACAATTCAGCAATGTGGCATGATACAAAGTCAATGTACAGAAATCAGTGGCTTTCTTATATACTAACAATGAAAATACAGAAAAGGAAATTAGAGAATTGATTCCATTTACTATAGCACCAAGATAAGATACCTGGGAATAAACATAAAAAAGAGGTAAAGGATCTGTACTCGAGGAACTATAGAACACTCACGAAAGGAATTGAGGAAAAACATGGAAGACCATTCCATGCTCTTGGATCAGAAGAATAAACATTGTTAAAATGTCTATACTGCCTAAAGCAATCTATAATTTTAATGACATTCCAATCAAAATTCCACCATTATTTTCCAAAGAGCTGGAGCAAATAATCCAAAAATTTGTATGGAATCAGAAGAGACCCTGAATCACTAAGGAAATATTGAAAAACAAAAATAAAAGTTACCGGATTTCAAGCTTTACTACAAAGCTGTGATCACCAAGACAGCATGGTACTGGCATAAAAACAGACACATAGACCAGTGGAACAGAGTAGAGAGCCCAGATATGGAACCTCAACTCTATGGTCAAGTAATCTTTGACAAAAGAGGAAAAAATATACAATGGAAAAAAGACAGCCTCTTCAATAAATGGTGCTGGGAAAACTGGACAGCTATATGCAGAAGAATGAAACTCAACCATTCTCTTACGCCGTACACAAATACAAACACAAAATGGAAAAAGAGAGCTCAACATGAGATAGGAATCCATCAGAATCCTACAGGAGAAGATAGGCAGTAACCTCTTCAATATCAGCCACAGTAACTTCTTTCAAGATATGTCTCCAAAGGCAAAGGAAACAAAAGTGAAAAAGAACTTTTGGGACTTCATAAAAATCAAAAGCTTCTGCACAGCAAAGGAAACAGTCAACAAAACAAAGAGGCAACCCATGGAATGGGAGAGGATATTTGCAAATGACAGTACAGACAAAAGGTTGATATCCAGGATCTATAATAAACTCCTCAAACTCAACACACACAGAACAGGCAATCATATAAAAAATGAGCAGAAGATATGAACAGACACTTCTCCAATGAAGACATACAAATGGCTATCAGACACATGAGAAATTGTTCATCATCACTAGTCCTCAGAGAGATTCAAATTAAAACCACATTGAGATACCACCTTACACCAGTTAGAATGGCCAAAATTAGCAAGAGAGGAAACAACGTATGTTGGAGAGGATGTGGAGAAAGGGGAACCTTCTTACACTGTGGTGGAAATGCAAGTTGGTGCAGCCACTTTGGAGAACAGTGTGGAGATTCCTCAAGATATTTAAAATAGAGCTTCCCTATGACCCTGCCATTGCACCACTAGGTATTTACCACAAAGATATAGATGTAGTGAAAAGAAGGGCCATCTGTACCCCAAAGTTTGTAGCAGCAATGGCCACGGTCGCCAAACTGTGAAAAGAACCAAGATGCCCTTCAATGGACGAATGAATAAGGAAGATTTGGTGCATATATACTATGGAGTTTTATGCCTCTAGCAGAAAAGACGAATACCCAACTTTTGTAGCAACAGGGACGGGACTGTAAGAGATTATGCTGAGTGAAATAAGTCAAGCAGAGAGAGTCAATTATCATATGGTTTCATTATTTGTGGAGTATAACAAATAGCATGGAGGACATGGGAAGATATAGAGGATAAGGGAGTTGGGGGAAATTGGAAGGGGAGGTGAACCATGAGAGAATATGGACTCTGAAAAACAATCTGAGGGGTTTGAAGGGGCAGGGGGTGGGAGGTTGGGGTACCAGGTTGTAGGCATTATAGAGGGCACAGATTGCATTGAGCACTGGGTGTGGTGCAAAAATAATGGATAGGATCTTGTGGAGAATCATAGCATCCATATTCATCAGTGATATTGGTCTGAAATTCTCCTTTTTGGTAGGGTCTTTGCCTGGTTTGGGGATCAGGGTAATGTTGGCTTTATAGAAAGAGTCTGGAAGTTTTCCTTCTGCTTCAATTTTTTTAAAGAGCTTCAGGAGAATAGGTGTTATCTCTTCCTTGCAAGTTTGGTAGAATTCCCCAGGGAACCCATCAAGTCCTGGGCTCTTGTTTTTTTGGGAGGTTTTTGATCACTGCTTCAATGTCGTTACTAGATATCAGTCTATTCAGGTTGTCAAAATCTTCCTGGTTCAATTTTGGGAGTTTATAGTTTTCAGGAATGCATCCATTTCATCTAGTTGCTTAGCTTATTGGCATATAACTGTTGATAATAACTTCTGATGATTGTTTCTATTTCCTTGGTGTTCATTGTGATCTCTCCCTTTTCATTCATAATTTTATGAATTTGGGCTTTCTTTCTTTTGGATTAGTGTGGCCAATGGTTTATTGATCTTATTGATTCTTTCAAAATAAACAGCTTCTGGTTTCATTGATATGTTCTACTCTATCTCTGGTTTCTACCTCATTGATCTCAGCTCTAATTTGATGATTTCCCTTCTTATGTGTGGAGTTGGTTTGATATGTTGTTGATTCTCCAGTTCTTTAAGGTGTAGAGACAGCTGGTGTGTTCTGGATTTTCCAATATTTTGAGGGAGGCTTGGATGGCTATGTATTTCCCCCTTAGGACCGCCTTTGCTGAATCCCATGGGTTTTGGACCAAAGTGTCCCTCATTCTCATTGGTTTCCATGAATTATTTCAGTACTTTTTTTTAAGGTTTTTTTGTTTATTTGTCAGAGAGAGTGAGCACAGGCAGACAGAGTGGCAGGCAGAGTCAGAGGGAGAAGCAGGCTTCCCGCCAAGCAAGGAGCCCGATGTGGGACACTGGGATCATGACCTGAGCCGAAGGCAGCCGCTTAACCAACTGAGCCACCCAGGCGTCCCGATCCAAGCATTCTTAAGCAAGGTGGTTTTTAGCTTCCAGGTGTTTGAGTTCCTTCAGAACTTTTCCTTGTGATTGAGCTCCAGTTTCAAAGCATTGTGATCTGAGAATGGGCAGGGAATAATCTCAGTCTTTAGTATCGGTTTAGTCCTGATTTGTGACCCAGTATGTGATCTGTTCTGGAGAAGTTTCCATGTGCACTTGAGAAGAATGAGTATTCTGTGGTTTTAGGGTGGAATGTTCTGTATCTATCTATGAGGTCCATCTGGTCCAGTGTGTCATTCAATGCTCTTGTTTCTTTATTGATTTTCTGCTTTGATGACATGTCTATTTCTGAGAGAGGTGTGTTAAGATCTCCTACTATTAATGTATTCATATCAATATGACTATCTTGATTAACAGTTTTCTTACGTAATTGGCTGCTCCCATATTGAGGGCATAGATATTTACAATTGTTAGATCATCTTGGTGGACAATCCCCTTTAGAATGCTGTAGCAGGCTGGGGACAAGATGGCGGAGATAGGAGGAGGCGCCTTTTCAGCCGGTACCCCAAAGTGAGCTGATTATTTACCAAAGAATCCGATCACCCATGATATCAGCCTAAGATCAGAATTATACACGTCTGGATCTCTACAGAGGCAGAAGACGCCAGTGGGCAGATAAAGCGGAATGGGAACGGTGGACTAATATCAGAAGATAAACAAAAGGGGGAGGGAGCCACCAGAGAGAGAGGACCGGTTGGAAAGTAATACCCCAATACGAGCGAGAGTGCCCTGCGTCTGGGGACCAGCATTAACTTGGAGACTGGTTGAAAGCACTCCAAAAGAGCAAAGGATCATGGGGGGAAATTGTGGGAATCAGGGTGGCTAGGGACAGGGGCTTAAGTCCCCGTCCCAGGACAGCTTCCCCCTCCCCAGGGCTGAGGCAGAGAGAATGTGGCAGAGAAATCAGCTCTTGGTCCCTAAGCTGCCAGCGTGCCCAAGAATGGGTGGGTTCTAGTTCCTGTGAGGGGATGGGAGCCACGCTGGTCAGCAGAACGTGTGACCCCTACGACAAAGCTTGAGACATGCACACATGTCCCTCATGCTCCCCTGAGTTACAAAGTCCCGGCCAGCGCTCTTTGACCTGCGCCATTGTTTCAAAGCCTAAGCCGTGCACCCCAAACTCTCCCCTGACAGAGGTGCGCAAGAGCCCAGCCTGGTCTTATGGACCAGTGCCCTGTTCTGAGTGCCCGAGATGCGTGCTGCCTCTGAAAGAGGTGCGCACAAGCCAGGAACTCTCAGCCCTGGCCAGCGGCAAAATCACAGTGTTTGATTGCTGCTTGGAGCCACTCTGGTGGTCGGGAGCTCCCAGACAGCTGCCACTGCCTTGGCTTTGGGTACAAGCAAAAGATCCTGTGCCCCCAGGGTCTGCAACTTGGAACCTCCTCTGCCAGCGGCCAAGGAGCAACTTTTTTAGGCTCTGCACCCAGACTGAGGCTTCTCTCTGAGAGGGAGATCAGGGTGCGGTTTGTTTTCCTCTAAAACTAAAAAAACCATCAAAGGCGGTCAAGGTGAGAGAAAAAAAAAAGTAAACAAGCATAAAAACCACCAAAGAACAAAAGCCTGAACAAAAACCAGCTTCATCAGTGCCCACCCCCTTGAGGGGGGCAGGAGGACTTAACTCAGGAAAGATCATTGACTGACAACCCACGTGGCAGGCCCCTCCCCCAGAAAACAAATGAAGAAAGAAAAAAAAAGGAGAGAAAATAAAAGGACTACAAGAGAACAACCACTACTTCATAGGAAAACTTGTATTGTTCACTCATTCTCACTATTCTGGTTCATTTATTTTTTCTTTTTTACACATAGGTAATTTTTTTAACCTATTTACCATCACAGCGAGTTGTACAGTACATCAAATTCCTTAATACCTTTCTAACATGAACTTTTTGATACATACACCTATGTTTTTCTTTTGCATTTTTATTTTTTGAATTCCTTTTTTAAAATTTTAGTTTAGTTTAGTCTAGTTTATTCCTTTTTATTTTTATCCTCTAATATTCATATAGAGTTAAACTTCAAAGTAATTCCCTTTCCCCAATCAACACTACCCCTATAGGTAAACCAATTTTTAATTCCCTTTATCTTAGGAAAGTTGAGTGCTTTAACAAAGATACCAATTTACATCCAGGAAGAATCAAATCAACCTTCCTCGCACACACTGAGAATTTATAAGAACTCTCCCACCTCTTCCACCAGTGTTTCTGTGTTTTTTGTGTTTGTCCTGCTAGCATATAAATTTACACTTGTGGTTCTTTTTGACGAGGTTCTTTCTTTATTTATATATATATATATATATATATATATATATATATATATGTAGATATATATATATATATTCTTTTTTCTCTTGTCGTATACTTGTATCAGTCTTTTTATCTCTTTTTGTTTGTCTACTTCATAAATCTTACCTTGGGGCTCCTCTGAGCTGAAACTTCTTTTTCGTCTTCCCTTTCGTTTCTGTCTCTCTCTCTCTCTTTTTTTTTCCCTTCTTTTCTTTTTTTCTTTTTCTTTTTCTTTTCTTTTGTCTCTCGTTTGGGTGGGGAATCCTGATTGCTCAGAAGTGTTCCAGGGTGCACCTTGACTGCACCACTGTTGATATATCCAGCTACAACTATTCAGTCATCTCCCACCAAAATGACTAGGAGGAGGAATGCCCAACAGAAGAAAAATACAGAGGATGGACTTTATGCAACAGAGCTAATGGCTATCAACATAGACAATATGTTGGAAAGAGAATTCAGGCTAACAATTAAAGAGGCAATAGCTAGGTTGGAGAAAGCCATGGATGACCAAACAGAATTGATTAGGGCCGAACTGAAAGCGGAGATGTTAAGGCAGAGCTTAAAGCTACCAGGGAGGAGGTTCACAATGCTCTCAATGAGTTCCAATCTAATATAAATTTTCTCAAAGCTAGGGTAACTGAGACAGAAGATAGAATTAGTGATCTGGAAGACAAACAGATAGAGAGAAAGGATCAGGAGGAAGCCTGGAACAAACAGCTTAGAAACGACAAAAACAGAATCAGGGAAATAAATGATGCCATGAAACGTTCCAACGTCAGAATTATTGGAATCCCTGAAGGGGAGGAGAAAGAAAGAAGTCTTGAAGATATAGTAGAACAAGTCCTTCATGAAAATTTTCCCAATCTCACGAATGGAATAAGCATTCGTGTACTAGAGGCTGAACAGTCTCCACCCAAGATTGTACATTCCAAAAAAACATCACAACAACTGATAGCCAAATTGAGGAATTATAATTGTAGGTATAATCTCTTGAAAGCTGCCACGGCAAAGAGGCTCCTTACGTACAGAGGGAAGCCCATCAGAATAACGTCAGACCGGTCCACAGAGACCTGGAAAGCCAGAAGAGATATATTCAGGGCACTAAATGAGAAGAACATGCAGCCAAGAATACTTTATCCAGCAAGACTGACATTCAAAATGGATGGAGAGATAAAGAGTTTTCAAGACCGGCAAGGCTTAAAAGAATATGGAACTACCAAGCCGACACTGCAGGAAATATTAAGGGGGGTTCTATAAAAGAGGAAAAATCTCAAGAATAGCATTGAACAGAAATATAGAGACAGTATACAGAAAGAAAGACTTCAAAGGTAACTCGATGTCAATAAAAACATATCTATCAATAATCACTCTCAATGTGAATGGCCTAATGCACTCATAAAATGGCACAGGGTTGCAGATTGGGTAAAACGACAGGACTCATCCATATGTTGTCTACATAGACCCATTATGAACTCAAAGATACACCCAGACTAAAAGTGAAGGGATGGAGAAGCATCTTTCATGCCAATGGGCCTCAAAAGAAGGCTGGGGTAGTGATTCTCATATCAGATAAATTAGACTTCAATCTAAAGACTGTAGTCAGAGATAGCATAGGACACTACATAATTCTTAAAGTGACTATCCAACAAGATGATCTAACAATTGTAAATATCTATGCTCCGAATATGGGAACAGACAATTACTTAAGAAAACTGTTAATCAAGATAAAGAGTCATATTGATATGAATACACTAATCGTAGGAGATCTTAACACACCTCTCTCAGAATTAGACAGATCATCGAAGCAGAAAATCAATAAAGAAACAAGAGCATTGAATGACACACTGGACCAGATGGACCTCATAGATAGATACAGAACATTCCACCCTAAAACAACAGAATATTCATTCTTCTCAAGTGCACATGGAACCTTCTCCAGAATAGACCACATACTGGCTTACAAATCAGGACTCAACCGATACCAAAAGACTGAGATTATTCCCTGCACATTCTCAGATCACAATGCTTTGAAACTGGAGCTCAATCACAAGGAAAAGTTCTGAAGGAACTCAAACACCTGGAAGCTAAAGACCACCTTGCTTAAGAATGCTTGGATCAACCATGAGATCAAAGAAGAACTAAAAAAATTCATGGAAACCAATGAGAATGAAGACACTTAGGACCAAAACATATGGGATACAGCAAAGGCGGTCCTAAGGTGGAAATACATAGCCAATCAAGCCTCCCTCAAAAAAAAATTGAAAAATCCAGAACACACCAGCTGTCTCTACACCTTACAGAACCGGGCAATCAACAACAAATCAAAGCAACTCCACACATAAGAAGGGAAATCATCAAGATTAGAGCTGAGATCAATGAGGTAGAAACCAGAGATACAGTAGAACCTATCAATAAAGCTAGAAGCTGGTTTTTGAAAAGAGTCAATAAGATCAATTAACCACTGGCCACACTAATCCAAAAAAAAAAAAAAAAAAAGAGAGAGAGAGAGAAATCCCAAATTCATAAAATTATGAATGAAAAGGGAGAGATCACAACGAACACCAAGGAAGTAGAAACAATCATCAGAAGTTATTATCAACAGTTATATGCCAATAAGCTTAGCAACCTGGATGAAATGGATGCATTCCTGGAAAAATATAAACTACCAAAATTGAACCAAGAAGAAATCGACAACGTGAATAGACTGATATCTAATAAAGAGATTGAAGCAGTGATAAAAACCTCCCAAAAAACAAGAGCCCAGGACCTGACGGATTCCCTGGGGAATTCTCCCAAACCTTCAAAGAAGAAATAACACCTATTCTCCTGAAGCTCTTTCAAAAAATTGAAGCAGAAGGAAAACTTCCAGACTGTTTCTATGAAGCCAGCATTACCCTGATCCCCAAACCAGGCAAAGCCCGTACCAAAAAGGAGAATTTCAGACCAATATCACTGAAGAATATGGATGCTAAGATTCTCCACAAGACCTTCACCAACAGAATCCAAAGGCACATTAAAAAGATTATCCACCATGATCAGGTGGGATTCATCCCTGGGCTACAAGGACAGTGCAACATTCACAAATGAATGTGATAGAACAAATTAATATGAGAAGAGAGAAGAACCACATGGTCCTCTCAATTGATGCAGAAAAAGCATTTGACAAAATCCAGCATCCGTTCCTGATTAAAATGCTTCCAAGTATAGGGATAGAGGGAACATTCCTGAACCTCATCAAATCTATCTATTAACGACCCACAGCAAATATCATCCTCAATGGGAAAAAGCTTGCAGCCTTCCCGTTGAGATCAGGAACAAGACAAGGATGCCCACTCTCACCACTCTTGTTCAAAATAGTATTAG
This sequence comes from Mustela nigripes, assembly GCF_022355385.1. NCBI lineage: Eukaryota > Metazoa > Chordata > Mammalia > Carnivora > Mustelidae > Mustela > Mustela nigripes. The sequence goes on from NC_081562.1 coordinate 143,752,711, forward strand.
AAGTCCTAGCAACAGCAATAAGACAACAAATAGAAATAAAAGGTATCCAAATTGGTAATGAAGGAGTCAAACTCTCTCTCTTCACAGATGACATGATTCTTTACATGGAAAACCCAAAAGACTCCACCTACAAACTACTAGAATTCATACAGCAATTCAGCAACGTGGGAGGATATAAAGTCAGTGTGCAGAAATCAGTGGCTTTTTTATATACTAACAATGAAAATACAGAAATGGAAATTAGAAAATTGATTCCATTTACTATAGCACCAAGAACCATAAGATACCTGGGAATAAACCTAACCAAAGAGGTAAAGGATCTGTACTCGAGGAACTACAGAACACTCATGAAAGAAATTGAAGAAGACACAAAAAGATGGAAGACCATTTCATGCTCTTGGATTGGAAGAATAAGCATTGTTAAAATGTCTATACTGCCTAGAG
>NC_081562.1:143753254-143783078 GCF_022355385.1 Mustela nigripes
AGCATAAGATACCTGGGAATAAACCTAACCAAAGAGGTAAAGGATCTGTACTCGAGGAACTACAGAACACTCATGAAAGAAATTGAAGAAGACACAAAAAGATGGAAGACCATTTCATGCTCTTGGATTGGAAGAATAAGCATTGTTAAAATGTCTATACTGCCTAGAGCAATGTATATTTTTAATGACATTCCGATCAAAATTCCACCAGTATTCTTCAAAGAGCTTGAGCAAATAATCCTAAAATTTGTACGGAATCAGAAGAGACCCCGAATCGCTAAGGAAATGTTGAAAAACAAAAATAAAGCTCGGGGCATCACGTTACCTGATTTCAAGCTTCATTGCAAAGCTTTGATTACCAAGACAGCATGATACTGGCATAAAACCAGATCAGTGGAACGGAGTAGAGAGCCCAGATTTGGACCCTCAACTCTATGGTCAATTAATCTTCGACAAAACAGGAAAAAAATATACAGTGGAAAAAAGACAGTCTCTTCAATAAATGGTGCTGGGAAAACTGGACAGCTATATGTAGAAGAATGAAACTCGACCATTCTCTTATAGCATAAACAAAGATAAACTTAAAATGGATAAAAGACCTCAACGTGAGACAGGAATCCATCAGAATCCTAGAGGAGAACATAGGCAGTAATCTCTTCAATATTAGCCACAGCAACTTCTTTCAAGATTTGTGTCCAAAGGCAAAGGAAACAAAAGCGAAAATAAACTTTTGGGACTTCATCAAAATCAAAAGCTTCTGCACAGCAAAGGAAACAGTTAAAAAAAAAAAAAAAAAAAAAAGAGAGGCAACCCACGGAATGGGAGAGGATATTTGCAAATGACAGTACAGACAAAAGTTTGATATCCAGGATCTATAATGAACTCCTCAAACTGAACACACACGAAACAGGCAAACATATCAAAATTGGGAAGAAGATATGAACAGACACTTCTCCAATCAAGATATACTAATGGCTATCAGACACATGAAAAAATGTTCATCATCATTAACCCTCAGGGAGATTCAAATTAAAACCACATTGAGATATCACCTTACACCAGTTAGAATGGCCAAAATTAACAAAACAGGAAACAACATGTGTTGGAGGGGATGTGGAGAAAGAGGAACCCTCTTACACTGTTGGTGGGAATTCCAGTTGGTGCAGCCTCTTTGGAGAACAGTGTGGAGATTCCTCAAGAAATTAAAAATAGAGATCCCTAGGACCCTGCAATTGCACTTCTGGGTATTTTCCCCAAGGATACAGATGTCATGAAAAGAAGGGTCATCTGTACCCCAATGTTTATAGCAACAATGGCCATGGTCGCCAAACTATGGAAAGAACCAAGATTCCCTTCAACAGACAAATGGAGAAGGAAGATGTGGTCCATATACACTTTGGAGTGTTATGCCTCCATCAGAAAGGATGAATACCCAACATTTTTAGCAACAAGGACGGGACTGGAAGAGATTATGCTGAGTGAAATAATTCAAGCAGAGAGAGTCAATTATCATATGGTTTCACTTATTTGTGGAGCATAACAAATATCATGGAGGACATGGAGGACAAGGGGTCTTAGAGAGGAGAAGGGAGTTGGGGTAAATTGGAAGGGGAGGTGAATCACGAGAGACCTTGGATTCTGAAAAACAATCTGAGGGGTTTGAAGTGGCGGAGGGCGTGGTGGGAGATTGGGGTACCAGGTGGTGGGTATTATAGAGGGCACGGGTTGCATGTAGCACTGGGTGTGGTGAAAAAATCATGAATACTGTTTTTATGAAAATAAATAAATTGACAAAATTAAAAAAAAAAAAAGAATGATGTAGCATCCTTCTGTATCTCTGACTACAGTCTTTAGTTTAAAATCTAATTTGTCTGTTAAGAGACTCACTTCCCTGGCCTTCTTTTGAGGCCCATTGGCATGAAAGACACTTCTCCATCCCTTCACTTTCAGTCTGGGTGTATTTAGGTTCAAATGGGTCTCTTGTAGAAAACATATGGATGGGCCCTTTCGTTTTATCCAATCTGGAACCCTGCTTTTATGGCGCATTTAGGTCATTCATATTGAGTGTGATTATTGATAGATATGTTTTTATTGACATCGTGTTACCTATGAAGTCTTTCTTTCTGTAGGTTGTCTTTCTATTTCTGTTCAATGCTATTCTTAGGATTTCTCCTCTTTTATAGAACCCCCCATAATACTTCCTGCAGTGTCGGCTGGTGGTTGCATGGTCTTTTAAGCCTTGCTGGTATTGGAAAGTCATTATTTCTCCATCCATTTTGAATGTCAGTCTTGCTGGATAAAGTATTCTTGACTGCATGTTCTTCTCATTCAGTGCCCTGAATATATCTTGTCAGCCCTTTATGGCTTGCCATGTCTCTGTGGACAGGTCTGACGTTATTCTGATGGGCTTTCCTCTGTAAGTAAGGAACCTCTTTGTCCTAGCTGCTTTCAAGAGATTATATCTACAATTCTGATTCCTCAATTTGACTATCAGGTGCCTTGATTTTTTTTTGGAATCTATAATCTTGTGTGGAGACCGTTCGGCCTCTAGTACTTGAAAGGTGGTTCCATTCGCGAGATTGGGAAAATTTTCATGAAGAACTTGTTCCACTTCATCTTCTAGAGTTCTTTCTTTCCCCTCCCCTTCAGGGATTCCAATACTTCTGATTTGGAATGTTTCATGGCATCATTTATTTCCCTGATTCTCTTTTCGTGGCTCTAAGCTATTTGTTCCAGGCTTCCTGCTCATCCTTTCTCCCTATCTTTTTGTCCTCCAGATCACTAATTCTATCTTCTGTCTCAGTTACCCTAGATTTGAGAGAATTTAGATTAGATTGGAACTCATTGAGAGCTTTGTGAACATCATCTCTGATTGCTTTCAGTTCGGCCCTAACCAATTCCGTTTGGTCATCCATGGCTTTCTCCAACCTAGGCTATTGCCTGGATAATTGTTAGCCTGAATTCTCTTTCCAACATATTGTCTATGTTGATAGCTGTTAGCTCTGTTGCAGAAGGGCCATCCTCTGCATTTTTCTTCTGTTGGGCATTCCTCCTCCTAGTCATTTTGGTGAGAGGTGACTGAATGGATATAGCTGGATGTATCAACTGTGGTGCAGTCCAGGTGCGTCCTGGAATGCTTCTAAGTAATCAGGATTCCCCACCCAAACAAGAGAAAAAAGAAAATAAAAAGTAAAAAAGAGAGAGAGAGAGAGAGAGGAAATAAAGGGATGATATAAGAGAAGGTTCAGCACAAATGGGCCCCAAGGTAAGATTGATGAAGTATACAAACAAATACAAACAAAAAGACTAGTAAAAGTATATGACAAGAGAAAAAAAAAACAATATATATATATGATATATATATATATCATATATATATACATATATATATATAAGCAAATAAAAGAAGAACCTCATCAAAAAGAACCCCAAGTATAAGATTTATATTCTATCAGGACAAACACAAAAACACAGAAACACTGGTGGAAGAAAAAGATGGGAGAGTGGTTATAAATTCTCAGTGTCGTCAAGAAAGGCTGTTTTGATTCTTCCTGGACGTATCTTGATATCTTTGTTATAGGAATCAACTTTCCTAAGTTAAAGGGGGATTAAAAATTGGTTTACCTGTAGGAGTAGTATTGATTGGGGAAAGGAGAATACTTTGAAGTTTAACTCTATATGAATATTAGAAAATAAAAATAAAAAATGAATAAACTAAACTAAACTAAACTAAATTAGAAAAAGAAATTTAAAAAATAGAAATGCAAATGAAAAACACAAGTGTATGTATCAAAATGTTCAGGTTAGAAGATTATTATGGAATTTGTTGTACCGGACATCTCACTGTGATTGTAAATAGGTTAAAAATTATATATATATATATATATATATATATATATATATATATATATACAGAACAGTGAGAACGAGTTAAAAATAAAAGTTGTCCTATGAAATAGTGGTTGTTGTTCTCTTGTAGTCTTTTTTTTTTTTTTCCTGGTTCGTTTTCTGGGGGAGGGGCCTGCTACATAGGTTTTCAGTCAATGATGTTCCCAGAGTTAAGTCCTCCCGCCCCCCTCAAGGGGTGGACTCTAAGGAAACCAGTGTTTTCAGGCTTTTGTTCTCTGGCGGTTTTTATGTTTGTTCACTTTTTTTTCTTCTATCACTTTGACCGCTTTTATTGTTTTTTGTAGGTTTAGAGGAAAGCAAACTGCACCTTGACCTCCCTCTCAGAGAGAAGCCTTGGTCTGGCTGCAGAGCCCAAATAAATTCCCCTTGGCCGCTGGCAGAGCAGGTTCTGAGTCATGGTCCCTGGTGATGCAGGATCTTCTGCTTGTACCCAAAACCACAGCAGCAGCAGCTGTCTGGGCAGCTCCAGACCACCAGAGAGGTTCTAAGCAGTGATTGCACACTAAGATTTTCCTGCTGGCCCTGGCTAGGAGTGCCTGGTCTAAGAGCTCTGGACTTGCGCATGCCTCTCTCAGGGGAGGCTGTGGGTCGCACGCATATCTCAGGCTCTGCTAGCAGGGCATGTGTCTGAGAGCACCAGGCTGGGCCTTTGTGCACATCTCTCAGGGGAGAAAGGGCGCATGCATGTCTTAGGCTCTGAAACAATGGTGCAGGTCTAAGAGCACCGGGTGGGCCTTCACGCACCTCTCTCAGGGGAGGGTGAGAGGCGCGTGTGTCTCAGGCTCTGTAGCACAGCTTGGTGTTCTGCCATCTGGCCAGGCTCCCAGCCCCTCACAGGAGCCAAACCCCATGCAATCTTGGGTGGGCTGGTGGCTCAGGAACCAAGACCTGGTTTCTCCATCTCATTCTCTCTGGCTCAGCGCCATGGGAGGCTCTCCTGGGTCCAGGGTTGTAAGCCCCTGTCCCTAGCTGCCCCAATTCCCACAATTTTCCCCCCACGATCCTTTGCTATTTTTGAGTGCTTTCAACCAGTCTCCAAGTTAATGTTGGTCCCCAGATGCAGGGCACTCTCGTATTAGGGTATTACTTTCCAATAAGTCACCTCTGGTGGCTCCCTCCCCCTTTGTTTATCTTCTGATATTAGTCGGATGTTCCCACTCCACTTTACCTGCCCACTGGCATCTTCTGCCCCTGTAGAGATCCAGACGTGTATAATTCTGATCTCTGGCTGATTTCATGGGTGATCAGAGTTCTTTGGTAGGTAATCAGCTCACTTTAGGGTAGAGGTTGAAAAGGCGTCTCCTCCTACTTCCCCGCCATCTTGTGTCCCCCCCTTCCCTCTATATATTAATGTCCATTTAGAGAATATATGTATTCTATCAACTTCCCTCATAATAGTTTTTTTCATAATATTTGTTTTTCTCAAAGTAGTAGAAATAATTCATATCTTATATTTGTATAACTCTTATGATTATCAAATTAACCAAAATTCATTACTTTATTTGTGGAGAATATGATTAATCATATCCCAATGTCACTATGTTATAATAATTGCACAAAAAGATAAATAATATGGACTTTGTGAATACATTTGCCAAATTATTATATTATTATAGAAGCAATAAAATAAAAATGCAAGTCTTTTTAAATATATGATCTAGATTTTATCTTTTAAAAATATTTTATTTATTTATTTATTTGAAAGAGAGAAATGGAGAGAGAAATCAGGGGGAGGCCTAGGGAAAAACAGGCTCCCCTCTTAGTAGGGAGCATGAGAACATGGGGCTCAGCCCCAGGACTCTGAGATTATGGCCTGAGCTGTAGGTCGAGAGTTAACCAATAGGCACCCAGGCACCTGAGATTTAATCTTTAATTAACATCAAGCAAAAGTTATGAGTAATGGTCTCAAATTTTACCTCTTTCAACTTGTATGACCTTGGTAAGGCACCTAATCTCTATAACTTCATCTGTCTTATGCACACTGGGGATAACAGTGTGTAATTTATAGAAGAACAATGAGGATTAAATAAGATAATGAGCCCAGAAAACTGCCTGTAGTAGATCCCTAGTAAATGCATAGAAATTTTTAACATACAAAAAAAAAAAAAAAAACTAAGAAAATATAAAGTGAAAAAGTGAGTTAAAGAAAGGACAAACAACTCACAAACTTCACCTTTCTAAATCAGTGTTCTATAAATCCACATATCAGATAATTCTGGCTAATTTACTCTATCATTGTATTTAATGTCTCCCATTCTAAAATTCATTTCAACCCAGAATTACTTTTAAAACTTTTTTTTTTTTAATTCCTGTGTAAGTAACTCTGTAACTCTTCCTCCTAAAAAGCTGGCATTTTATTTGTTTACATAAGAAGACTTTCAAGACCATGACAGTGTTTATAAAGGCTGGGTTTCCTTTTGGTTGATATCTTGACAACATAATGCCTGCAATGGTTTTGTAGATTTTTTTTGTACCCACAAATTTTCCTTTTCCAAATCCAATATGTATTTGATTCTTGTTTACCTTTCAGTGTTTACCTATGAAAAAAATATATATATATACTTTAAAAGGAGGACATTTATAAATTACAATACCGTCAGAGAGCTATTGGAAATCTCTTTTTCTTTTCCATTTAATATGATCTATATTCCCACAATACTATGGGTAGAACAGAGGATAAAGGCAGAAGGGAATATTTTTAAAAGATGACATAAATTTTTAGTATTCAAGTTGAGCAATGTCTTGTTCTGGAAGATTTACATAAAAAAAGACCCCTCCTTTTCCTCAGCAATTCATTCCCTGCCTAATAGCACAAGGGAGTTAAAATCTCTCCCTCAAAACTTAGTTTGGTTTCTATAAATCTATCATATTTTTCTTATTAGTTTGTGATGTGTACATGTAGAAAGTATAATACAATGTGATAAATATTGCAATGGTGATAAAACCAACAAAACTACATCACAAAACAAAGACAAAATATAGTCATAAGGAATAGTCAACATTATAATATTATAATAGCAATGTAACAGGACAGGTGGTAGCTACATTTGTGGTGAACATAGCATGATGTATAAACTTGTCAAATCACTAAGTTGTACACCTGAAACTAATGTACCATTGTGCGTCAACTATACTCAAACAAAATTTTTTGTTTGTTTGTTTAGGAAAAAATGGTCACCTTATACTTTATTTCAATTATATTAATACTGGTTTGCACCCACATGTCAAAATTGCTATAAATCCATTATCTCTATGTCGCATTTCTCTATCTCCTAAATGCATCAAAGGTCAAAGAGATTTCTACAGTCTAAATGTGGGGGTGCTGCTCTACTTCACAACCATGGTGAGACACAGATCTGCAAATAGAATTTATTATTCAGTAAAAGGATGTGGCTATTGACAATGCATCCTGTGCATCTTGACTGTTGATTCTTTTATTCACTCAACAAGTATTATTAATTGATGTTATATTTCAGGTACTGTTTTAAATGCTGGAAATACAGCACCTAGAAAAACAATGGTGTTTGTTTTTACAAAACTTACATTCTAGTGACAATAACATTTAACATCAAATACTATGTATATTTATATAGATTGATACTCTTTCCAATGAAGAAAAATTATTATCCCAAAGTTATAAATGAGCAAAGTGAAACACAACCAGGTTAAATAATTTGTTCAGTTTTCCGTAGCTAGTAAGGGGTTAACTTGAACTCACACAATCTAGTTCTAGAATAAATGAGTATAACCATTATAGTATGATGTTTTGCTCCTTTAACAGTTCTGTTCAGAATTTTTCCTTTGAGGCCAGTTACTAAGGGGGGGGGGCACTCTGCCATCCAGAGACTTCAGTGGGAAACAAATCTCTTCCTTAGAAGCCAATGGAGGTCAAAAACAAGCAGATGTCTGGTTTTGTGTCTCTTAGTACCCACTTCTAGAGGCACCAGCTCCACCAGGGCCACTGGTTTTACATTGGTTTGGATATCCATTCCTTGTGGCTCTTTTCCTCCTAGATGATCTGCATAAGATGTACCAACCTTTTAAGCAGAACTTACCTTGTAAAATAGAATATCTATCACAGCACTTAATGTCAATATCCCTTATGTTCCCAGGAGGCCCCCTTATGTCCCTTATGAACCCACAGGTCATAAACAGTACAACCTCTCTCATTTTCTAAATGGTAAACTATCTTCAATGTCTCATGGTAACTTTGTTTTCTTAGGGGTTAAGCAATGATTTTCTTTAATTTTCTCCATATAAATAAAAACAAATAAAAGAGTAGCAGGACATCTCTGCAAACTGTTGTGTTGTGTAGTAAAAAAAGCATAGTTGAAGTTGATTACAGCATCAAGATAAAACCTGTAGGGAAAGAAATCTTTAACCATGGACTTGGAGGATAAATAAGAATTTTCAGTTTGTAGAAGTAGGGGAAGCAAAAAAGGTCCATAAAGACAATAAGTCATCATGGCTGGTCAATAGTCTGACAAGACTTTCTCCTTTGTTTCTGCACACTGTATAAATGTCTTTATTATAAAAACTACAAAATATATGTATTTATTAAGTTATCAGCTTAGTATAATCTCACATAATGGGATCAAAGATTATAACTTTATTATTTTCCTAAATGAAAGCCAGGCAAATAGGCATGCAGTAAACATTTGTGTTAAAGGCTGAATAAATTGATATTACTAAAGTATACATAGTATGGTAAGAGATACAGAAGAATAATGGATAGAAATAGTTCTGAATAAGAAGACCTGAAGGGGTTGTGAAGTACATTATAGCAAGAATTTTTGTCTCTTAAGCCAGTGATTCCCAAAGTCTTTGTGGTGTCACAGGGCTTTTTGAGACCCTTTCAAGACATTCATGACATCGAAACTATTTTTGCAATAATGCTAAAACAATATATTAATCTTTCCTCTTCTTCTCTCATGAGAGCCAGTGAAGTTTTCCAATCTACATGACCTGCAATGAAATCATTATTATGATGAGAAATGCAATGTGAGTTTATGTATTCTTATTTTAAGAATGTCTTCAATTTTACAATTTAACATAGTACATGGAGTTAGACACACATAATATGTATGAGCAAAAGTTGCTTGAGTTCCTCAATAATTCATAGAAGCATAAGATTCCTGAAACCAAAAATGTTGAGTATTATTGTTGTAGGTAAGTGATTAAATTTTTGAAATGGGGTGATAATATAATATGTCAATCCTATTTTCCTATGAAGTTATGAGTCTAAAAAATCTACTATCTATATATTTTTATGTCTTAATGATATAGTTACATTTTATTTGTTTTTAAAGAAAATTCAATATGATCATGTTAGATGCACTTTGAAATAACATCCATGATGATAAACTCAAGTGAAGTAAACATTTGGCCATTATGTATGGATTAAATTTCATTTATTTTTCCCTTAAAATAGAATAAAAATTTCCTTTATTCTATGTGACTCTGGGTAAAGAAGGTAATTATCTATACTCATAAGTACTACATTGAACTATATATGTTTTATGGTAACAAAGGAAGCTGGTCATATATTTAGCTGCCCACATTATAGCATTTATGAGTCTTGCTATCCTGTCTGAACAAATTAAAAGTACTTTGCAACAGTTATGCAAAAGTGCTTTATGCCCTCTGGCGTCATTTGAAACTTTGTGGTGTTTTTGTTTTTGTTTTTGTTTTGATAGATTCCTTACCTCAGAACTTTTTATATTCAGTTAACTTTGAATAAGCAGAATCTAATTTTAAGTGCTATCATATTTTGGCTGCTGTTTGGGAACTTCTTAGCCTGATAACAATAGGGTGCTTGCTATATAATATTCATTTCCTGAACTCATTTTCACCTCACTTGGATACTTTTAATTTTCCATTTTCTCTTAATGTATGAGTCAAAGGTGCCATCCAAGTCAGAATCAAGAAGGCAGAGAAGACTCCCTGTTGTGAAGATGTTTTAAATCAGTAGAAAGTGTATTATCAAATTTCTACTTTCATTTATAACAAACCTCCAAAAAGAAAAATTAAAAAAAAGCATAATGAACACTACAGTAATTACACAGCCATGATAAATTATTGTTTATTGAGACACTGATTGATGTCTATGCTTCTCTATTTTTCTGGGCTCAACAGAGATAGCACTGATTACCAAATGCTCATCTTAACATATGTTATAATCTGCTTATACCCTGAAAGCTTCCCAGGTGGTTTATCAACTTTACCAAAATATTCACGAGTAATTAACCTAAAAATGTCTTTTTTAAAAGACTTTATTTGACAGAGAGAGAGATTACAAATTCAGAGAGGCAGGCAGAGGAGGAGGGGCGGGCTCCCTGCTGAGCAAAGAGCCTGATGCAGGGCTCAAACCCAAGATCCTGAGATCATGACCTGAGCTGAAGACACAAGCTTAACCCAGTGAGCCACCCAGGCATCCCTTAAAAAAAGTCTTCCTAAAGTTTACATTCAAAACAGAAGTATCAATTTGGCCTCTTGAGTTTTCATATCAGTGTCACTGTCCATGTTCATGGAATGACTAGCTACAAAAGACAATAGATTTATGCTTCAAGGCTCTTGTTAATGAGAGATTAAATTCATACTATTGATTACAAGCATATTGACATTTTTTATTTTTAATTAATCAATTTATCCATTCCACATCCTTTGAGTTTAGTACGACTGCAAGTCATTTTCTATCTCACTGGTAGATAGAATCTAAGCATTAAATTACAAAATATTGTCTCTCGTTTTTTCCCACATTCTCTTATTATTTTTTTTTAAAGATTTTATTTATTTTTTTGACAGAGATCACAAGTAGGCAGAAAAGCAGGCAAAAAGAGAGAGTGGGAAGCAGGCTCCCTGCTGAACAGAGAGCCCAATGCGGGGTTTGATCCCAGGACCCTGGGATCATGACCTGAGCCAAAGGCAGAGGCTTTAACCCACTGAGCCACCCAAGAGCACCATTCTCTTATTATTTTGAAGTAAAAAGTGATGAAGCATTGCATGAGATAATTTAGCCTTTAACATCTGAGAGTCTTCACATACTCTAAGTTTAAATTGAATTATTATATATGACAGATACAGTAAAATAAAAAAGAAGTACCTAGGATTCTTGAGAATAAAGATATCTTGATTATTTTTCCACCTAAATTAATAATTAGTAAATACCTTTGCAAAATGTATAAGATGTTGTAAACATGATATCATTTTTTAAAAGAAGACATTAAGGAATAAATGTTTGAAGATGTGTCCAAATCTATCAAATTTTCAAGAAAAAATTAGAATCTCAGGTTTTCTGAATCTGTGCTTTATGTTCAAACAACTCAACAATTATTTTCTTTAAATTTTAAAAATTAGTATATTGACTATATCTTTCAGTCTTCTTTCTTTCTCCTCCCCCTAAGGGATCCCAATAATTATGATGTTGGAACATTTCATGGCATCATTTATTTTCCTAATTCTGTTTTCATGGCTTCTAAGGTATTTGCTCCAGGCCTGCTCCTGATCATTTCTCTCTATCAGTTTGTCCTCTAGATCACTAATTCTATCTTCTGCCTTGGTTACCCTAGCTGTTAAGAGTATTTAGATTGGACTGGATCTCATTGATAGCATTTTTAAACTTCTTCCCAGGTGGTTTTCACTTATGCCCTAATTGATTCCATGTTGTCATTAATGATTTTCTCCAACTTAGCCATTGCCTGGATAATTGTTACCCTGATTTCCCTTTCCAACATATTGTTTATGTCCATATCCAATGGCTCTAATGGATAGGGCACAGTCTCTGAATTTTTCCTCTGTTCAGTGTTCCTCAGTAGTCATTTTGGTGAGAGGTGGTTGAGGGAATGTGTAGCTAAATATATCAACTGTGATCCAGGCAAGGTGCACCCTGGAATGCTTCTGAGCAATCAGAAGTCAACAACAAAAAGAAAGAAAAAAGGAAAAAAAAAAAAAAGAAGGCCCAATCAGAATGGCCCCCAAAGGTAAGATTTATAAGGTATACAAACAAAAACGGACAAAGAAAAAGGCTGACAAAAGTAAATAAGAAAGAAAAAAGAAGAAGAAGGAGGAGGAGGAGGAGGAGGAGGAGGAGGAGGAGAAGAAGAAGAAACCAGCCAAAATAAACACCAAGGATAAGATTTATATAATACCCAAACAAAAACAAATAGAAAAACACAGACAGAAGAGAAAGATGGGAAGGTGGTTATATAAATCCTCAATGTGGTTGAAGAAGGTTATTTTGATTCTTCCTTGGTGTATCTTGATATCTTTGATAAAGAGCTCAACTTTCCATAGATAAAGGGAGATTAAAACTCATTTATATATAGGAGTAGTATTGATTACCTTGAAGCTTGTATCTATATGTATATAAAAATAATAGAAAAAAGGGAAAAAAGCACAGGTATATGTATGAAAAAAGTTCAAGTTTAAAGGTTATTATGGAATATGTTGTATTAAACCTCTAGTTATAATGGTAAGTAGGTTAAAAAAATTAGAAAGAATAAGAACAGTGAGAATGAATTAAAAATAAAAGTTGTGTCTGTGGAATATACAGGTTTTAGGGCAATACCATGAGCTTAATATACTGTTTTTCCTTGATGTTTGAGTTTTACAGTTTTATGGGAACCCTGTGGTGGTTGTCCTCTCATTCTTTAGGCTGGCTTTCTGGGGGAGGGGCCTGTCTCATTGTTTTTCATGCAGTCTTGCTTGGGTTGAGTCCTCTTGCCCTCAATCAAGGGGCTGGACTCTGTGAAAACTGGTTTTTCAGGATTTTGTTCTCTGGAGGGTTTTTTTTTCCCTTCGCAGATTTTTGTGGCTTTTAGGAGTTTTAGTGGAAAGCAAACTACACCCAGACTTCCACCTCAGAGAGAAGCCTCAGTATCCTACCCTCTGGGTGGTCCAGAACACACAGACTCCCCCTCCACAAACTCTGCTGAGCCGCACAAACTCCCACAGGCAGAACATATCTCCAGCCACCATCTCAGGGGTCACCCGAAGCACCCACTTGTCCCTGCCCCCCTGTGCTACTAAAACCATGAGCAATATTGGTCCAGGGAGCCTGCTTCAGGTGGCTGCCTTTGCCAGTACTGCTGGGGTCCAGACCTCAGATTGCCACCACAGGAGATTGCACTGAGTGCCTTTCCACATGAGCTGGGAGAGTCCAGACCTTCAGAGGGTCTGAGAGATCTCCAGCTAGTTCTAGATGGAGCTTTCTCAGGCACCAGTAGGGAGTGGGTCAGACCCTGGTCAAGCAGTGTGTGAAAGTTCTAGGGAAAGCAGGCTGGCACTATTACTAGACTCCCTCATGAGGGGGCAGGAGTGCGCCCAGCCCAACCATGATGCAAAATGCACGACCCCGCGGGTTCCATCATGCTCTCCCTAGGATGGGTGGTCGACTGCAGTGGCCATTTGGGACCATGGGTTTAGGTCCATGCCTGTGACTGCCCAATTCCACCAGTTGCCCCTTAAGATCTTTTGGTCTTTTTCAGTGCTTTTAACCAGACTCCAAGTTAATGCTTGTCCCCAATCACACTCTCATATTGGGATAATACTTTCCAATGGGTCACTTCTGGTGGCTCCCTTCCCCTTCTGCTTATCTTCTGATATCAGTCCGATCATTCCCACTCCACTTTACCTCTCCACTGGAGTCTTCTGCCCCCATAGAGATCCAGGAGTGTATCTGAGGCTGATTTCATGGGTGTTCAGAGTGTTCTGGTAGATAATTAACTCATTTTAGGGGACCAGTTGAAACAGGGTTTCCTACTTCTCTGCCATCTTGCCCCTCCAAAAAAAATTAATATATTGAGATTTTTGGAGAAGTTTTAGGATCACAGCAAAATTGAGCACTACATACAGAGAGAGTTCCCATGATCCCTGTCACATAAATACACAATCTCTTCCACCATCAACATTCCAAATCAGGGGTGGTACATTTGCTGCAATTAGAGGATGAATATTCACATGTTATTCACCATAGTTCATAGTTTCAAATTGAGCTCAAACTTGGTGTTGTACTTCTTTAGAGGTTTTAAGAAGTTCACAATAGCATACAGAATAGTTTCCCTTTCCTAAAACTCCCCTGTGCTCCATCAGTTCATTCTTATCCCCTACCACCACTTCCCAAAAAAATATAGACCACTAATCTTTTTACTGCTTACATAGTATTATTTTCTTTCCTAGGATGTTATACAGTTGGGATCACATAGTGTGTAACTTTCTCAGTTTTTTTTTTTTTCTTCACTTACATTTAAGATTTTTCCATGTTCTTTTTAGGTGGCTCATTTCTATTCAGCACTAAATGATTTATTTTACTTTATTGATGAATACCACAGTTTAACCATTCACTGGTCAAAGGACATATTTGTTGCTTTTAAATTTTGACAATTATAAATAAAACTGCTATAATGGTGCTTGTGCAGGTTTATAAGTGTGCATTAGTTTCCAAATAATTTGGATAAATGCCAATGGCAAAATTGCAGGATCTTATGGTGACAATATGTTTGATTTTGTAAAAAATAATGCTGAAGTGTCTGCTCATGTCTTTTGCCCATTTTTTGATGTGATTATCTGTTTTGTGCATGTTGAGTTTGAGGAGTTCTTTATAGATCTTGGGTATCAGCCCTTTGTGGTGTCATTTGCAAATATCTTCTCCCATTCTGTGGGTTGACTCTTTTTTGTTGTTGTTGTTGTTGACTCTTTTCTTTGCTGTGCAAAAGCTTTTGATCTTGATGAAGTCAATAAGGGCTGTCTGTACCCCAATGTTTATTGAACAGCAATGGCCACAGTTGCCAAACTATGGAAAGTGTCAAGATGCCCTTCAATAGATGAAAGGATAAAGAAAATACAGTCCATTTACAATGGAATATTATGCCTCCATCAAAAAAGGATGAATCCCCAACTTTTGTATCAACATGGATGGGACTAGAAGAGATTATGCTGAGTGAAATGGGTGAAGCAGAGAAAGTCAGTTATCATATGGTTTCACTTACTTGTGGCATATAAGCAATAACATGGAGGACAATTGGGAGTTGGAGAGGAGAAGTGAGTTGGGAGAAATTAGAGGGTGAGAAAAGGCATGAGAGACTCTGGACTCTGAGAAACAAACTGAGGGTTTTGGAGGGGAGGCCAGTGGGGGCTTGGGTGAGCCTGGTGGTGGGTATTATGGAGGGTATGTATTGCATGGAGCACTGGTTATGGTGCATAAACAATCTTGAAACACTGAAAAACAAATAAAATTTCCAAAAGAATAAAAATAAAAAGGAAAATAAAATGAGAAAGTGCCCTCCCCACCCAAAAATGTGCCAAAGTGTCTTCCGAAGTGGCTGTACCATTCTGAATTCCAAACAGCAATGAATTAGAATTTCTGTTGACCATACCTTCACCAGATTTTGGTGCTAGCAGTGATTTGAATTTTAGTCATTCTAATACATTTATATCTAAGACATATAATAAAACATATATAGTTTTAATTTGTAATTCCCTAGCGATGTATGGCATTAAGAATCTTTCCATTGTCAAGGACTTCACAGCAAATGAAAATGGAACAATGAGCTCCTGCTTATGGAAATCACTGTTTTTGCTAAGTTCCCCACTATTCAAAGTAGCTAGCTTCATAAAATGGTGGATTAGCCTTTTGAAAATTCAGTTACTGCATTACCTAAATTATTGCACTAATATATAAATATATACGCATACATATGTGTGTGTGTGTGTGTATATATATATATATATATATATATATATATATATACAGTTTCCTAAAACCTAGTTATAATTACTTGTTAGTTTCAAGAAGTTAATTTTTTTTCTTTAATGCTTTCATATTTTGAACATTGACAATCATGCCAAGTGTGAACAAAAAGTTTTGTTTTCCTTCCTAATCTTTATAATTTTCTTTTTCCTTTTCTAGTTTTATTGCATTGGTTTGAACTTCTCATATAGTGTTAACATAGAAGTGTTAAGAGGGAACATCATTGTTTTGTTCTGGATCTTAATGAGAAAGTGTCTAGTTTCCTACCATTAAGTATGATGTTTAACTGTAGTTTCCTATCATTAAGTATGATGTTTGTAGAAGTTCCTTTTATTTTTTAAAGATTTTATTTACTTATTTGACAGAGAGAGACCATGAGAGATGGAACACAAGCAGAGGGGAGCTGGAGAAGAAGAAGCAGACTCTGCACTGAACAGGGAGCCTGACACAGGGCTCCATCCTAGGATGCTGGGATCATGACTTGAGACAAAGTCAAATAGTTAATGACTGAGCCACTCAGGAACCCCTAGATGTTCTTTTTAATGTTAAGGATCCTCCTCTCTAGTCCTACTTTGCTGAGAATTTTCATCATGAATTGATGTTTGTCAAATGTTTTTTCTACATATATTGATATGATCATAGTTTTCCTTTTTTAACCTGTTGATTTGATAGTTTACTTGATTTTTGAAAGTTGAACCAGCTTGAGC
The DNA here is from genome assembly GCF_022355385.1 of Mustela nigripes. Taxonomy (NCBI): domain Eukaryota; kingdom Metazoa; phylum Chordata; class Mammalia; order Carnivora; family Mustelidae; genus Mustela; species Mustela nigripes. The sequence goes on from NC_081562.1 coordinate 143,769,617, forward strand.
ACCTAAGTTAAATCTCACTGGTTATGTTGTAGAATTCTTTTTGTACAATGTTGTATTTAATTTATAAATATTTTATTGAGGATTTTTATATCTTTATGAGATGTCTTAGGTTCAGTTGATGTAACAAGTTATAAACTGGATGAATTAAACAACACATTTATTTCCCACAGTTCTAGAAGATGGAAATCTAATATCAGGGAGTAAGCATAGTCAGTTTCTGAGAAAGACCCTCTTCCAGGTTGCAGATAGACTGTTTTTCCTTGTATGCTCTTTTGATACAAAGAGGATGAAAACTCTCCCTTGGGGGTTCCTTTTATGAGGGAATTAATACTATTCGTGGAAGTTTCATGCTCATAATCCAATTGACTCCCCAAAGCCTCACTTCTTTCATCATCAATTTAATGATTAGACTTTCAACACATGAATTTTGGGGGATGAGAGCATTCAGTTTATAACATGAATGATATTGGCCTATAGTTTTCTTTTCTGATAATGTCGTTGTCCCGTTTTGGTATTAGGGTAAGCCTGACTACATAGAATGAGATAGTATTTATTCTGATTCTATCTTCACAAAATATAGTAAGGAATTAGAATAATTTATTACTTAACTGTTTGACAGAATTCACCAGTGAACCCATTTGAGTCTGGCGCCTTCCTTTTAGGAAGGTTACTAAATATTGATTCAGTTTCTCTAACAGTTCAGGTTATTTCTTTTTGAGTGAGTATTGATAGGTTGTGTTTTTCAAGAAATTGACCAATTATATCTAGGTTATCAGATTTGTGAGCACAAAGTTGTTCCTAATATTTTATTATCCTTTTAATGTCAAAAATATTAGTAGTGATGGTACCACTTCTATTTCTCATATTAATAATAACAGTTATTATTTATATATAATTTTATATCATTATCTGTGTATTTATTATTTATCATCCATTGTCATTATTTATATTAATATATAATTTATATTATCATTATTTATATATAAATATATATTACTTATTATTTATATATGAATATATATCATTATATATATGCACAATATAGTGATTCAATAATTCCATACATCCCTTAGTGCTCAATATGACAAGTGTATTCCTTAATCCCCATCATCTATCTTAAATATCCCCTTACCCACCTCCCCTCTGGTAAATATCAGTTTGTTCTCTCTGTAGTTAAGAGTCTGTTTCTTGGTTTGTCACTCTCTCATTCTTTCTTTTTTTTCCTTTGCACAATTTTTTTTGTTTCTTAAATTCCACATATGAGTGAAATCATATGGTATTTGTCTTTCTCTGACTGACTTATTTTTCTTAACATTATACATTCTAATTCTATTCGTATCATTGCAAATGGCAAGATTTCATTCTTTTTATGGCTGAATAATATTTCATTGTATATGTTTATATATCACATCTCTTTTATGCATTCATCTATCATTGTGCACTTAGGCTACTATATGTTGGCTATGGTAAATAATGATCTTATGAACATAGGGATGGATTTTTCTCTCTGAATTACTGTTTTTGTATTCCTTAGGGAAATAATCAGTAATGCAATTGCTGGATCATAGGGTACTTCTATTTTTAATGTTTAAAATTAAACACTGTTTTCCACAGTGGCTACTGAAGTTTGCATTCCCACCAACAATGCAAGAGGGTTCCTTTCTCCACATTATCACCAGCACCTTTTGTATGTGTTGATTTTGTTATTGTAACAAGTGTAACTGTAGTTTTCATTTGCATTTCCCTAATGATCAGTGATGTCTTTTTGACATATGAATGTCTTCTTTGAAAAATGTCCATTCTTGTCTTCTTGCCATTATTGATTGGATTATTTTAGGGGTATTAAGTTTTATAAGTTCTTTATATATTTTGAATACTAATACTTTTTTAAAATTTTTATTTTATTTTTTTCTGTGTTCCAAAATTCATTGTTTATGCACACACCCAGCACACCATGCAAAACATGCCCTCCATAATCCCCACCACCAGACTCACCCAAACCCCCTTCCCCTCCAGAAACCTCAGTTTGTTTCTCAGGGTCCACAGTCTCTCCTGATTTGTTTGTCTCCCCCTCCCATTTCCCCCAACTTACTTTTCCTCTTCATCTCCCCACGTCCCCCATGTTATTCCTTATGCTCCTAAGGAAAACCATATGATAATTGACTCTCTCTGCTTGATTTATTTCACTCAGCATAATCTCTTCCAGTCCCATCCATGTTGATACAAAAGTTGGGTATTCATCCTTTTTGATGGAGGCATAATACTTCATTGTATATATATAGACCATATCTTCTTTATCCATCTGTCCACTAAAGGGCATCTTGGTTCTTTCCAGTTTGGTGACTGTGGCCATTGTTGTTATGAACTTTGGGGTACAGATGGACCTTCTTTTCACTACATCTGTGTCTTTGGGGTAAGTACCCAGTAGTGCAATTGCAGGGTGATAGGGAAACTCTATTTTAATTTCTTAAGGAATTTCCACACCGTTTTGCAATGTGGCTGCATCAAATTGCATTCCCACCAACAGTGTAAGAGGGCCCCCCTTTCTCCACATCCTCTTCAACGCATGTTGTTTGCTGTCTTGTTAATTTTTGCCATTCTAACTTGTGTAAGGTGGTATCTAAATGTGGTTTTGATTTGAATCTCCCTGATGGCTAATGGTCATAAACATTTTTTCATGTGTCTGTTAGCCATTTGTATGCCTTCTTTGTAGAATCATTTATTGGTTATGTCTTTCACAAATACCTTCATCTATTCAGTAGGTTCCCTTCTAGTTTTGTTGATTGTTTCATTTATTGTGTATAAGCTTCATATTTTGACATAGTCCCAAACTTTTCTTTTGCATTTGTTTCTCTTTACTCAGGAAACAAATCTAGAAAATGTTGCTATGAACAATATCAGATATATTACTGCCTGTGCTTTCTTCTAGGATTTTGACAATTACAGGTGTCACATTTAGATCTTTAATCCATTTAGAGTTTATATTTGTGTATTGTGAAGGAAACTGGTACAGTTTCACTTTTTTAGACTTTTCTCATATTTCAGTTATATGATTTCTTAATTTCTCTTTCTGCTGCTTAATTATTAGTTGTCTATAGATATGCAACAGATTTGTACACTTTACTTTTGTAATCCATAACTTTACTGAATTTGTTCACCAAGGTTTTCAATTGTAGAGTATATGTTATCTGGGAAGAGTGAAATTTTGACATAGGCATTCCTTTGGATGCTTTTTATTTCTTTTTGTGATATGATTGCTGTAGTGAGATTTCCAGTACTCAGTAAAACTGAGAGCTTTTCATCTCAGGTCAGGAACAAGACAAAAATGTCTGTTCTCACACCTTTTATTCAACAGTTTTACTCCTGTGAGTGTGATGGTGGCTGTGGGTTTTTCATATATGGTCTTTATTATGTTGAAGTATGTTCAATCTATACTTATTTTGTTGAGGGCTTTTATTATGAATGAATCTTATACTTTGTCAATTTTTTTTTCTGCATCTAATGAAATGATCATATGGTTTTTATCCTTCTTTTATTGATGTGATGTATCACATTGATTAATTTGTGAATATTGAACCACCTTTATATCCTGGGAATAAATCCCACTTAATCATGGTGAATAAATTTTTAAAATATTGTTGACTTTGGTTTGATTTTTTTGTTGTTGTTATATCATCTTAGTCACCATACAGTACATCATTAGTTTTTGATGTAGTGTTCCATGATTCATTTTTTGTGTATAACACCCAGTGCTCCATGCAGTACATGCCCTCCTTAATACCCATCACCTGGCTAACCCATCTCCCCACACCCCTCCCCTTTAAACTCTTCAGTTTGTTTTTTGAAGCCCACAGTCTCTCACGGTTCATCTTCCTCTCTGATTCTCCCTCTTACTTCATTTTCCCTTCCTTCTTCTAATGTCCTTCATGCTATTCCTTATGTTCCCAAAATAAATGAAACCATATGATAATTGACTTTCTCTGCTTGACTTATTTCACTTAGCATAATTTCCTCCAGTCCCAACCATGTTGATGAAAAAGTTGGATATTCATCCTTTCTGATGGCTGAGTAATATCCATTGTATATATGGACCACATCTTCTTTATCCAATCAACTGTTGAAGGGCATCTCCTCTCTTTCCACTGTTTGACTATTGTAGATATTGCTGTCATGAATATTAGAGTACATATGGCTCTTCGTTTCACTACATCTGTATCTTTGGGGTAAATACACAGTGGTGCAATTGCCAAGTCAGAGGATAACTCTATTTTTAATTTTTTGAGGAACCTCCAAACTGTTCACAAAGTGGTAGTACCAACTTGTATTCTCATCAACAGTGTAAAAGTTTTCTCCTTTCTCCACAGCCTCTTCAACATTTGTTGTTTCCTGCCACATTAAGGTGTAAGGTGTATCTCAATGGTGTAAGGCTGTATCTCAATGTGGTTTTGATTTGAATTTCCTTGATAGATAATGATGAAGAACATTTTTTCATGTGTCTGTTAGTCATTGTATGCATTCTTTTGAAAAGTGTCTGTCCATGTCTTCTGCTCATTTTTTGACTTGTTTGCTATTATTTTTTGAGGGGTTTTGCATCTATATTCATCAGAAACATTGACCTGTAGTTCTTGTTTTTGCATCATGTCTTTATCTGACTTTGCTGTCAGAGAGGTATTGACCTCATAGAATGAATTTGGAAGTTTTTATTCTTCTATTTTTTGGAATAAGTTGAGAAGAACAAGTATTGGCTCTTTTTTAAACATTTGGTAGAATTCAAGCCATCTGGTCCTGGAATTTTGTTTGTTGGGAGTTCTTTTATTAGATTATTGATTTAGTCTCCTTGCTGGTAAATGATCTGTTCAAATTTTCTATCTTTTGTCTTGATATTTTTTTCTGTTTGTTTCTAGAAATTTATCCATTTTCTATAGGTGGTCTGCTTTGTTGGCCTATCATTTTTTCTTAATATTCCCTTACAATTTTTTTTTTGTATTTCTGAAGTGTTTGTTGTTATTTCTGTTCTTTCATTTGTGATTCTATTTAAATACTGTCTCTCTCCTTCTCTCTATTTCATTCTCTTTTTAAGTGTCTGTGTGGAAACTTAACAAGTTTGCTGAATTTATCAAAGAATCAACTCTTGGTTTCAGTAATTCTATTTTTTTTCCTTGTCTCTGTACCATTTTTTCTCTCTTATTTATTATTCCATTCCTTCTGCTTGTTTTAGTTTCATTCATTTTTCTTTTTCTAAATCTTTTGGTGGAAGGTGTTTATGTGATATTTGTCTTATTTCTTGAGCTAAGCCTCTATTGCTATAATCTTTCCTTTTAGAACCGTTTTTGTTTCCCCCCAAAGGTTTTTTGGATTGTTGGGTTTTCATTTTCTTTTGTTGCTGTGTATTTTTTGATTTCTTAATTGATATCTTGGATGACCTGTTCATTATTTAGTGACATATTATTTAACCTCCTTGTATTGGTTGTCTTTCCAGATTTTGTTTATTTTATTTATTTTATTTTATCTTGTGGAATAATTATAATAATAATTATAATAATTGTGCTCAGTAAAGATGCATGTTATGACTTCAATCTTCTTGAATTTGATAAAGTTTGTTTTCTGGCCTAATATGTGATCAACTCTGGAGAATGCTCCCCATGCACTTAAAAATAATGTGTATTTTGCTATTTTAGGATGGAATGTTCTGCATATATCTGTTAAATCCATCTGCTCCAGTATGTCATTTGAAGTCAATGTATTCTCATTAATTTTCTTTTTGGATGATCTGATCATTAATCTAAGTATGGTGTTAAAGGCTCCTACCATTATTGTATGACTATTGATGAGTTCCTTTATGTTTTTTACTAAATGTTATATGTATTATGCTTCTCCCATGTTAGTGCATAAATATTTACAACTATTATATCCTCTTGATGGATTGTCATCTAATTTTTACATAATGTTGTTCTTTATCTTTTGTTACAATCCTCGTTTTAATGCTGATTTTATCCAGTGAGAAGATTACCATCCTTGTCCCATGCTTACAACTAGGTATCATCCACATCCAAGTCAATACACCAGAAATAATGATCCAAACTGACAGGACAAACTCCATAATTAAATAGAAGAAGCTGGATCTGCAAGGTTAGGAAGGTTAGAAAAATGGAGGAAGACTGTCCATATGATGGAGGGAGCTTTACAAAGAGTGGGCAGAGGAATGGGCAGTCATACCAGAAAGATGACATGGGGAAAACTCATTTCTATAATGTATGGATTGAAAAACCAATGGAGCTGAATTTCATGTGTTTCTAAAACACCAAGACTTGGAGCCTAAAGATTTAAAAGTTAGTTGACTCAGCACTCAATGATCAGTAAGGGCAAGAGATAGCTTATTGCCACCCTAAAAAAGAGAGCAGCCTAAGCTGAGAGAACATCATTAAAATGGCAGTGTACACAGTGTCAGGGAAAATGACAGATTTTTTTTTCTTTTCATACAGATTTCAGAGCATGCTTAAGAACTTTGCTGAAAACATGAGAACTTGAAGGCACCATTTACTTCCTCACCCTCAAGCCTAAACATAGAGCCAATTATAGGAGGTGAAACTGGAGAGATGTTTGCAAGCTAAGCTGGTAACAGTGTGCCATGTCCATGATTGTGCCATGCCAAATAAATTCACCCACTCAAAGCCTGCTACCTGTAGTTCTATACTCTGGTCAAATTTTGTTAGCATGCACCATGCCAAGCCACCAAAACATGCCCAGTTGTGTGCAACTAACCACCTCACTCCTAAGTTCACAGCTGGCCTGCCTGGGTTCCAATGACACCACAGAAAACAGGTACATATGACACACAGAGATCCAGTGAAGATGACTGCATTAAGAGGAAAAGTGACTCAGACAAAACAGTAAGGTATAAGTAACACACGTAGGATACCCTATTAAGTTTTGCTGAACAGACAACACTGCATTGAAGGGCACTTCAGGATCTCTTTATAAAACTACTACTTTTGGGGCATCTGGGTGGCTCAGTGAGTTAAAGCCTCTGCTTTCAGCTTAGGTCATGATCCCAGGGTCCTGGGATCCAGGCCCACATCAGGTTCCCTGCTCAGCAGGGAGCCTGCTTCCCCTCTCTCTCTGCCTGCTTACTTGGATCTCTCTCTGTCAAGTAACTAAATAAAAACTTAAAAGAAAAACTATTACTTCCAAGAGCAGAAAATATAGTTGATTTCTCAACATACAGAAACAGACACAGAGCTGCAGACAATGAGAGGACAGAAATTTATATCCAATGAAAGATCAAGACAAGGTGACAACCAGAGATAAAAGCAATAAGCCTGATAGAGAATTTAAAGCAAGAAACACAAAAACAGTAAGAGCATACTCACTGAATTGAGAAAAGAATGGAAGCCATGAGTGAAATACTTAACACTAAGATAGTGAATGACATAGAGCAGATAAAGGGCTCAATAAATGAAATGAGAAACATGTTTGATGGAATTAACAGCAGGATGGAAGAAGAAGAGGAATGATTATTGACCTACAAGACAGAGTAATGGGAAGTAATCAAACTGAACAAGAGAAAAAAGAGTTATTCAAAATGAAGAAAGACTTTGGAAACTCAGTGACTCCAGCAAATGTAATAGCATTCACATTAGAGGTGACCGAGAAGAAAAAGAGAGAAGATGGCAGATCATTTATTTGAAGAAATAATAGCTGAACACCTCTCTAACTGAAGTAGGAAACACATATCCGGATTCAGGAGGACCAGAAAACTCCTATCAAAATCAACAAAAGCAGACACATACCAAGGCAAATTGTAATTTAATTGGCAAAATATGGCAATAAAGAAAAAAAAAAAGAAGTAGCAAGACAAAGAAGTCATTAGCTTACAAAGAAAAACCCTTTGTAAAGAGAGATAAATTTCCCAGAGAAAGATAAACTATAGGATTTCATGACCACTAAATCAACCCATCAAGAAACATTAAAGGGGACTCTGAATGGAAAGGAGAGACCAAATGTGATAGTATTGACATAAGAAACACAAAAACAGTAAGAGTGAATATTTCTGTAAAAAATCAGTGAAGAAGCTTACCAAAATATAATAGCATACACCTAAAACATGGGGAAGAAAGGAGAAAAGAATGGGTTCAAATTTAAATGACCATGAACTTAATATAGACTGATATATGCAGAAAATGTTATGTATAATCCTAATGGTAAATATAAATAAAAACCACTGATAGATATGCAAAGAATAATAAAAATGAATCCAAGTATATCTCTAAATAAAATCAGCACACCATGAAATAAAGACAAGAGAATATCACAGAAAAGCTAAAAAGAAAAACGAAAAACACAAAAAAGGCGATAAAATGTCAATATTTTCCCCCCTGTTGACATCTAGTTTTACACAGTTGTGATCAGAAAAGATGCATGGTATAACTCTAATCTTCATGAATTTCATGAGTTTTGTCTTATGGCCTAATACTTGATCCATGATGGAGAATGTTCCACATTCACTTAAAAAGAAAGTGTGGGAAGGAGAGACAGGATAGCAAAGAAGTACAAGACTCTGTTACAACTGAGGAGAGTGGAGAAAGAGAGAAGACTAGAAGAAATACTTGAACAAATTCTGGATGAAAATTTCCCCAATCTGGGAATGGAACAACTGTATGTGTCCTGGAGGCAGAAAGAACACCTACAAAGACAAACAAATCTACAAAGACACCAAGACACTTAAGTGTGAAACCCATAAATCATAATATTTGACCACAGCTTCTGAGTACAGCTAGGGGGAAGAGATTCCTTACATACAGAGGAAATTCCATCAGAATAATGACAGACCTGTCCACAGAAACCTAGCAACCCAGAAAAGGGTGGCAAGACATATTCAGGGCATTAAAAGAAAAGAATGTGCAGCCAAGAATACTTTATCCAGCAAGGCTGACATTCAAAGTGGATGGAAAGATAAAAAACTTCCAAGACTGGCAAGGTATAAAAAAGTATATGACCACCAAGCTGGCACTACAAGAAATCTTAAGGGGGAGATTCTATAAAAGAAGGAAGAACTCAAGAGTGACATCGAACAGAAATGTACAGAGACAATCTATAGAAACAAGGACTTCACAGGTAACATGAAGTCAATAAAAATGTAACTTTCAATAATCTCTCTCAATGTGAACCACCTAAATGTTTCCATAAAACAGCACAGGGTTGCAGATTGGATAAAACAACAGGACCTGTTCATATGCAGTCTACAAGAGACGTATCTGGGACCTAAAGATACATCCAGACTAAAAGTGAAGAGATGGAGAAACATCTTTCATGTCAATGGGCCTCGAAAGTTGGGGTAGTGATTCTCATATCAGACAAATTATATTTTAAACTAAAGATTAGGCTCCATAGTTCAGGGGTTAAAGCACTGGTCTTGTAAGTAGAGATAAATAAAGACAGTACATCATTCTTAAAGGGTCTATCCACCAGGAAGATGTAACAATTATAAATATTCCCCCAACATGGGAGCAGCCAAGTACATAAGCCAACAATGAATCAAAATAGTCATATTGACAAGAATACATTAATACTAGGGAATCTTAACATGACACTGTCAGTAATAGATCATCAAGCAGAAAATCAAGAAAGAAATAAGATCTTTAAATGATATATTGTACCAGATGGACCTTAGAGGTATACACAGAACATTCCACCCTAAAACAACAGAATACTCATGCTTTTCAAGAGTACATGGAACTTTCTCCAAATAGAAAACATACTGGGTCACAAATCAAGCCTCAACTGATACCAAAGATTGAGATTATTCCCTGCATATTCTCAGACCACAATGCTTTGAAACTGAAACTCAGCCACAAGAAAAAGTTTGGAAGGAATTCAAACACTTGAAAGCTAAAGACCACCCCAATCAGCCAGGAAATAAAATAAGAACCTAAAAATTTCCTGGAATACAATGAGAATTAAGACACATTGGTCCAAAACCTATGGGATATGGCAAAAGCAGTCTATGAGGAAATACATAGCCATTCAAACTTCACTCAAAAAAAATTTGAACAACCCCAACTATACCATCTTTACACCTTAAAAAGCTGGAAAATCAACAACAAATTAAGCCAACCCCAAGCACAAGAAGGAAAGTAATCAAGATTAGAGCAGACATCAATAAGGTAGAAACTAGAGATACAGCAGAACACATTGATGAAATCAGAAGCCTGTTCTTTGGAAGAATCAGTAAGACCAATAAAATACTGGCTGAACTAATCAAAAAAAAAAAGAGAGAGAGAGAGAGAGAGAGGACCAAAATTAATACAATTATGAGTAAAAGGGGAGATATCATGACTAATATCAAGGAAATAGAAAAAATCATCAGAAGCTGTTTCAAAAAATAGAATCAGAAGGAAAACTTCGACTATTTCTATAAAGCCTACATTACCCTGATCCCAAAACCAGGCAAAGACCCCATTAAAAAGGAGAATTTCAAACCAATATCCCTGATGAATATGGATGCCAAGATTCTCAACAAGATCCTAGCTAATAAGATCCAATGGTACATTAAAAAGATTATCCACTATGACCAGGTGGGATTAAACCCTTGGATGCAAGTGTGGTTCAACATTTGAAAATCAATCACTGTTTTAGAAAATCAGAAAAGAGAAGAACCGGATGGTGTTCTCAATTGATGCAGAAAAAGCATTTGACATGATACAGCATCTGTGCCTGGTTAAAATGATTCAAAGTATAGGGATAGAGGGAACATTACTCAACTTCATAAAATCTATCTATGAAGAACCCACAGCAAATATCATCCTCAATGGGAAAAGCAGGCAGCCTCCCATTGAGATCAGGAACATGACAAGGATACCCACGCTTGCCACTGTTCTTTAACATAGTACTAGAAGTCCTAGTAACAGCAATCAGACAACATAAAGAAATAAGACATTCAAATTGGCAAAGAAGAAGTCAATCTGTCTCTCTTCACAGATGAAATGATACTTTATATGGAAAATGCAAAAGACTCCACCCCCAAAATATTAGAACTCATACAGCAATTGATTTATGTGGCAGGATATGAAATCAATGCACAGAAATCAGTTGCTTTCTTATACAGTAACAATGAAAATATATAAAGGGAAATTAGAAAATTGATTCTATTTACTATAACACTGAGAACAATAAGATACCTGGGATAAACCTAACCAAAGAGGTGAAGAATCTGTACTTGAGGAACTACAGAACACTCCTGAAAGAAATTGAAGAAGACACAAGAAGATAGAAAAGCATTCCATGCTCAAGGATCATAAGAATAAACATCGTTGAATTGTCTATACGGCCCGGAGCAATCTATACTTTTATTGCCATCCCGATCAAAATTCCACTGGCATTTTTCAACGTGTTGGAACAAACAATCCTAAAGTTTGTATGGAACCAGAAGAGATCCCGAATTGCTAAGGAAATGTTGAAAAAGAAAAACAAAACTGGGAGCATGACATTGCCTGATTTCAAGTTTACTACAAAGCTGTGATCACCAAGACAGCATGGTACTGGCACAAAAAGACACATAGTCCAGTGGAACAGAGTAGAGAGCCCAGAAGTGGACCTGAAACTCTAAAGTCAAACAAACTTTGACAAAGCAGAAAAAATATCCAGTGAGAGAAAAACAGTCTCTTCAATAAATGGTGCTGGAGAAATTGGACAGCTAGGTATAGAAGAGTGAATCTAGACCATCCTCTTACATTGAACACAAAGATAAAATTAAAGCAAATAGAAGACCTCAATGTTAGGCAGGAATCTATCAAAATCCTAGGACAGAACAAAAGCAATAACCTCTTAAACATTAGCCACAGAAACCTCTTTCAAGACATGTCTCCAGAGGAGACAAGATAGCAGGGAAGTGGAGACAAGATGGGGAGGAAGTAGGAGGAGGCGCCTGTTCAACCTGCACCCTAAAGTGAGCTGATTACCTTCCAAATATCTCCAATCACCCATGAAATCAGCCTGAGATCAGAATTATACACGTCTGGATCTCTACTGGAGCAGAAGACGCCAGTGGGCAGGTAAAGCAGAGTGGGAAAGTCGGACTGATATTGGAAGATAAACAAAAGGGGGAGGGAGCCACTAGAGGCGACCCACTGGAAAGTAATATCCCAATACGAGAGTGCCCTGCGCCTGGGGACCAGCATTAACTCAGGACTCTGGTAGAAAGCACTCAAAAAGAGCAAATGATCATGGGGGTGGGGAATGCGGGAATCAGGGTGTTAGGGTCAGGGGCTTAAGTCCCCAGACCCAGGACAGCCACCCCTGGTGCAGAGCCAGAGAGAGTGCACCAGAGAAACCAGGTCTTGGTCCCTGAACCACCAGCACCCCTGAGAGTGCTTGGCGCCCAGCTCCCCTGAGGGGCTGGGAGCCTTGCCAGCCAACAGAAGCACAGCCTTTTTGCAATCCCCAAGCAAGTTCCCTGCCAGGCCATCAAAGTCCAAGTCATGCCCTGCGCCCTCCCCTGAGAGAGGTGCACACAAACAACAGCCCTGTGCTCTCAGACCAGAAAGACCAGGCACTCCCAGGCAAGCAGGGAAATCTCAGTGTGTGACCACTGCTTGGAACTTCTCTGGCCATCTAGAGCTGCCCAGACAGTCACCACTGCCATGGTTTTGGGTACAAGCAAAAAATCCTGAGTCCCCAGGGACCGCCACTGGGAACCTGCTTTGCCAGCGGCCTAGGGGGGATTTATTTGGGCTCTGCAGCCACTGAGGCTTCTCTCTGAGAGGGAGGTCAGGGTGCAGTTTGCTTTCCTCTAAACCTACAAAAACCATCAAAAGCGGTCAAGGTGAGAGAGAAAAACAAAAGTGAACAAATATAAAAACCTCCAGAGAACAAAAGCCTGAATAAAACAGTTTCCTGAGAGCCCACCCCCTTGAGAGGGGCGGGAGGACTTAAATCAGAGAACATCATTAACTGAAAACCCACCTGGCAGGCCCATCCCCCAGAAAACCAACCAGGAAAGGATAAAAAAAAAGTCTACAAGAGAACAACCACAACTATAACATAAGACAGTTTTTATTATTAATTTGATCCCACTATTCTGGCTCATTTTTTTATATAGTTAATTTTTTATTATTATATCGATAATTTTTTAACCTTTTTACCGTCACAGTGAGATGTCCAGTACATCAAATTCCATAATAACTTTCTAACCTGAACTTTTTGATACATACATCTGTGTTCTCCTTTTGCATTGCTATTTTTTAATTTTTTTAAATTTTAGTTTAGTTTATTCCTTTTTTTAATTTTTATTTTCTAATATTCATATAGAGTTAAACTTCAAGGTAATCCCCTTTCCCCAATCAATGCCACCCCTATAGGTAAACCAATTCCTAATCCCCCCCTATCTTAGGAAAGTCGAGTCCTCTAAAAAAGATATCAAGATACATCCAGGAAGAATCAAAACAACCTTCCTCGCCCACACAGA
>NC_081562.1:143783178-143783339 GCF_022355385.1 Mustela nigripes
CCAATCAATGCCACCCCTATAGGTAAACCAATTCCTAATCCCCCCCTATCTTAGGAAAGTCGAGTCCTCTAAAAAAGATATCAAGATACATCCAGGAAGAATCAAAACAACCTTCCTCGCCCACACTGAGAATTTATAACCACTCTCCCATCTTTTTCTTC
>NC_081562.1:143786339-143792557 GCF_022355385.1 Mustela nigripes
TCATATGGTTTCACTTATTTGTGGAGCATAACAAACAGCATGGAGGACACGGGAAGATAAAGAGGAGAAGGGAGTTGGGGTAAATTGGAAAGGGAGGTGAATCTATGGACTCTTAAAAACAGTCAGAGGGGTTTGAAGTGTGGGGGGGGGGCGATTCGGGTACCAGGTGGTGGGTATTATAGAGGGCACGGATTGCATGCAGCACTGGGTGTGGTGAAAAAATAATGATACTGTTATGCTGAAAATAAACAAATGAAAAAAAAATATTAGAAAAAATAAAAGACATGTCTCCTAAGGCAAAGGGAACAAAAGCAAAAATGAACTCTTGGGACTTCATCAAGATAAAAACTTCTGCACAGCACAGTAAAACAAACAAACAAAAGCCCAAGAGGTATCCCATGGAATTGGAGAAGATTTTCACAAATGACACTACAAAGGGATGATATCCAAGATCTATAAAAAGCTCCTTGAACTCAACACTCAAAAAAACAAATAGTCACATCAAAAAATGGTCAGAAGACATGAACAGATGCTTCTCCAAAGAAGACATACAAGTGGCTAACACACACATGAAAAAATGTTCTTTATCATTAGCCATCAGGGAGATTCAAATGAAAACCACATTGAGATACCAACTTACACCTGTTAGAATGGCCAAAATTAACACGACAGTAAACATGTGTTGGAGAGGATATGGAGAAGGGGAAGCCTCTTACACTGTTGCTGGGAATGAAAGATGGTGCAGCCATTTTGGAGAACATTGTAGAAATTCCTCAAGAAATTAAAAATAGAGCTACCCTATGACCCTGCAATTGTACTACTGGTTATTTACCCTAAAGATACAGATGTAGTAAAGAGAAAGGCCAATTGTTCTCAGTTTTCATAGCAGCAATGGCCATAGTCATCAAACTGTGGAAAGAACCAAGATGCCCTTCCACAGAAGAATAGTAAAGATAGAGTCCATATATACAATGGAGTATTATGCCTCCATCAAAAAGAATGAATACCCAACACTTGTATCAACATGAATGGGACTGGAGGAGATTATGCTGAGATTATATCAAGCAGAGACAGTCAATTATCATATGGTTTTGCTTATTTGTGGAGCATAAGAAATAACATGGAAGACATAGGGAGATGGAGAGGATAAGGGAGTGGTGGAAATTGGAGGAGGAGATGAACCATGAAAGACTGTGGATTCTGAAAAGCAACCTTGGAGGGGTGGTGGTAGGAGTTTGGATGAGCCTGGTGGTGGGTATTATGGAGGGCACACATTCCATGGAGCACTAAGTGTGGTGTATAAATAAATTCTAACACTGAAAAGAAATTTAAAAAATAAATAATTTTTTAAAAGATTCATCAATATGTTGCCTGCAAGATACTCATTTTAGTTCTAAAGCCATCCACAGGTTGAATGTGAGGGAATGGAGAAACATGCATTGTGCTAATGGATGTCAAAAAAAGTGGTGTAGCAATATTCCCAACAGACAAAATAGACTTTGAAATAAAGACTGTAAAGAGAGACAAAGAAGGACATTATATAATAATCAAGAAGATATAACAGACATTAATATTTATGCATCCAAGATAAGAGCACCAAAATACATAAAAAAGCTAATAAGAAAGATAAAAGAAGGTTCAGCCCAGATTGGCCCCAAGGTAAGATTTATGAAGCATACAAACAAAAAAAGAGAAACGAAAAGACTGATAAAAGTATATGACAAGAAAAAAATATATATATATATTTGCATAAAAATATATGCAAATAAAGGAAGAATCTTGTCAAAAAGAACCCCAAGTGTAAGATTTATATACTATCAGGACAAACACAAAAACAGAAACACTGGTGGAAGAAAAAGATGGGAGAGTGGTTATAAATTCTCAGTGTGGGCGAGGAAGGTTGTTTTGATTCTTCCTGGATGTATCTTGATATCTTTGTTAGAGGACTCAACTTTCCTAAGATAAGGGGGGATTAGGAATTGGTTTACCTATAGGGGTGGCATTGATTGGGGAAAGGGGATTACCTTGAAGTTTAACTCTATATGAATATTAGAAAATAAAAATTTAAAAAAGGAATAAACTAGACTAAACAAAACTAAAATAAAAAAAGAAATTTAAAAAATTAAAAAATACAGGTGTTTGTATCAAAAAGTTCAGGTTAGAAGGTTATTATGGAATTTGATGTACTGGACATCTCACTGTGATGGTAAATAGGTTAAAAATTATCGATATAATAATAAAAAAATTATCTATATAAAAAAATGAGCCAGAATAGTAGGAACGAATTAATAATAAAAATTGTCGTATGATGCAGTGGTGGTTGTTCTCTTGTCGTCTTTTTTTTTTTTTTTTCTTTCCTGGTTGGTTTTCTGGGGGAGGGGCCTGCCACATGGGTTTTCCATCAATGATGTATTCTGAGTTAAGTCCTCCCGCCCCCTCAAGGGGGTGGGCTCTGAGGAAACTGGTTTTTTCAGGCTTTTGTTCTCTGGAGATTTTTATATTTGTTCACTTTTGTTTTTCTCGCTCGCCTTAACTGCTTTTGATGGTTTTTGTAGGTTTAGAGGAAAGCAAACTGCACCCTGACCTCCCTCTCAGAGAGAAGCCTCAGTCTGGCTGCAGAGCACAAATAAAGCACCCCTTGGCCTCTGGCAGAGCAGGTTCCCAGTGGCAGTCCCTGGGGACTCGGGATTTTTTGCTTGTACCCAAAAACCACGGCAGCAGCAGCTGTCTGGGCAGCTCCAGACTGCCAGAGAAGATCTCACACTGAGATTTTCCTGCTGGCCCAGGCTGGGAGTGCCTGGTCTTTCAGGTCCCAGAGCACTGGGCTGGCACCTCTCTCAGGGGAGGGCACAGGGCGCTACTAGGACTCTGATGGCATGGCAGGGCACTCAGGGGGAAACTGCAAAAAGGCTGTGCTTCTGTTTGCGAGGCTCCCAGCCCCTCAAGGAAGCTGGGCCCCACAGGCTCTCAGGTGCGCTGGTGGTTCAGGGACCAAGACCTAGTTCCTCTGGCGCACTCTCTCTGGCTCTGCCCCAGGGGTGGCTGTCCTGGATCTGGGGAATTAAGCCCCTGTCCCTAACAACCCAATTCCCACAATCCTCCCCCCCCCCCCCCCGTGATCCTTTGCTCTTTTTGAGTGTTTTCCCACATTAATGCTGGTCTCCAGAGGCTGGGCACTCTCGTATTGGGATATTACTTTACAATGGGTCACCTCTGGTGGCTCCCACCCCGTTTTGTTTATCTTCCAATATCAGTCTGACTTTCCCACTGCGCTTTACCTGCCCAGTGGCTTCTTCTGCTCTGGTAGAGATCCAGATGGGTATAATTCTGATCTCAGGCTGATTTCATGGATGATTGGAGTTCTTTGGAAGGTAATCAGCTCACTTTAGGGTACAGGTTGAAAGGGCGACTCCTCCTACTTCCCTGCCATCTTGTCTCCTCATCTATTCTATCACCTTTCGTTCCAGTCTCTCTCTCTCTCTCTCTTTTTTTCTTTTCCTTTTCTTTTTTCTCTCATTTGGGTTGGGAACCCTGATTGCTCAGAAGCGTTCCAGGGTGCACCTTGACTGTACCACGTGCGATACACCGAGCACACCTTTTCAGCCATCTCTCACCAAAATGACTAGGAGGAGGAATGCCCAACAGAAGAAAAATACAGAGGATGGGCCTTCTGCAACAGAGCTAATGGCTATCAACATAGACAATATGTTGGAAAGAGAATTTAGGCTAACAATGATCCAAGCAATAGCGAGGTTGGAGAAAGCCATGGGTGACCAAGCGGAATTGATTAGAGCCAAACTGAAAATGACCAGAAATCATGTTTTCAATATTAGGGAAGAGCTGAAAGCTACCAGGGATGAGCTTCACAATGCTCTTAATGAGCTCCAATCTAATCTAAATTTTCTCAAAGGTAGAGTAACTGAGACAGAAGATAGAATTAGTGAACTGGAGGACAAACAAATAGAGAGAAAGGATTAGGAGGAAGCCTGGAACAAACAGCTTAGAAGCCATGAAAACAGAATCCGGGAAATAAATGATGCCATGAAACCTTCCAATGTCAGAATTATTGGAATTCCTGAAGGGGAGGAGAAAGAAAGAAGTCTAAAAG
Source organism: Mustela nigripes (assembly GCF_022355385.1). Taxonomy (NCBI): domain Eukaryota; kingdom Metazoa; phylum Chordata; class Mammalia; order Carnivora; family Mustelidae; genus Mustela; species Mustela nigripes. The sequence continues at coordinate 143,790,448 of NC_081562.1, forward strand.
ATATAGTGGAACAAGTTCTTCATGAAAATTTTCTGAATCTCGTGAATGGAACCAGCGTTCAGAGGCTGAACGGTTTTCCCCCAAGATTACAGATTCTCGAGAGTCCTCGAGATACCTAATAGTAAAAATGAAGAACTATAATTATAGGCAAAACCTCTTGAAAGCAGCTAGGACAAAGATGCTCTTTACATACAGAGGAAAACCTATCATAATGAAGTCAGACCTGTCCACAGAGACCTGGAAAGCCAGAAAGGGCTGGCAAGATATATTCAGGGCACTGAATGAAAAGAACATGCAGCCAAGAATACTTTATCCAGCAAGACTGACATTCAAAATGGATGGAGAGATAAAGAGTTCCCAAGACCGGCAAGGCTTAAAAGACTATGCAACCACCAAGCCGATACTGCAGGAAATATTAAGGGGGAGTTTTTAAAGAGGAAAAAGCCTAAGAAAAGCATTGAACAGAAATATAGAGACAATCTACAGAAAGAAAGACTTCAAAGGTAACACAATGTCAATAAAAATATATCTGTCAATAATCACTCTCAATGTGAATGGCCTAAATGTGCCCATAAAATGGCACAGGGTTGCAGATTGGATAAAACATGCCTCTCTCAGAAATAGACAGGTCATTGAAGCAGAAAATCAATAAAGAAACAAGAGCATTGAATGACACATTGGACCACATGGACCTCATAGATAGATACAGACCATTCCACCCTAAAAAACAGAATATTAATTCTTCTCAAGTGCACATGGAACCTTCTCCAGAATAGACCACATACTGGGTGACAAATCAGGACTCAACCAATACCAAAAGACTGAGATTATTCCCTGCCCATTCTCAGATCACAATGCTTTGAAACTGGAGCTCAATCATAAGGAAAAGTTCAGGAGGAACTAAAACACCTGGAAGCTAAAGACCACATTGCTTAGGAATGCTTGGATCAACCAGGAGATCAAAGAAGAACTGAAACAATTCATGGAATCCAATGAGAATGAGGACACTTTGATCCAAAACCTATGGGATACAGCAAAGGCAGTCCTAAGAGGGAAATACATAACCATCCAAGCCTCCCTTAAAAAAAAAAAAAAATGAAAAATCCAGAACACACCAGCTGTCTCTACACCTTAAAGAACTGGAGATTCAACAACAAATCAAACCAACTCCACACATAAGAAGGGAAATCATCAAGATTAGAGCTGAGATCAATGAGGTAGAAACCAGAGGCACAGTAGAACGTATCAATGAATCTAGAAGCTGGAATTTTGAAAGAATCAATAATATCGATAAACCATTGGCCACACTAATCCAAAAGAAAAGAGAGAAAGCCCAAATTCATAAAATTATGAATGAAAAGGGGCGATCACAGCTAACACCAAGGAAGTAGAAACAGCCACCGGAAGTTATTATCAACAGTTATATGCCAATAAGCTTAGCAACCTAGATGAAATGGATGCATTCCTGTAAAACCATAAACCCCTAAAATTTAACCAGGAAGAATTTAAAAACCTGAATAAACCGATATGTAGTAACGAGATTGAAGCAGTGATCAAAAACTTCCCAAAAAACAAGAGTCCGGGATTTGATGAGTTCCTTCGGGACTTCTACCAAACTTTCAAAGAAGAAATAACACCTATTCTCCTGAAGCTGTTTCAAAAAATTGAAGCAGAAGGAAAAATTCCAGACTCTTTCTATGAAACCAGCATTACCCTGATCCCCAAACCAGGCAACGACCCTACTAAAAAGGAGAATTTCAGAACAATATCACTGATGAATATGGATGCTAAGATTCTCCAAAAGATCCTAGCAAACAGGATCCAACAGCACATTAAAAAGATTATCCACCATAACCAGTTGGGATTCATCCCTGAGGTACAAGGATGGTTCAACATTCACAAATCAATCAATGTGATAGAACAAATCAATAAGAGAAGAGAGAAGAACCACATTGTCCTCTCAATTGATGCAGAAAAAGCATTTGACAAATCCAAGCATCCGTTCCTGATTAAAATGTTTCAAAGTATAGGGATAGAGGGAACACTCCTGAACTTCATCAAATCTATCTATGAAAGACCCACAGCAAATATCAACCTCAATGGGAAAAAG
>NC_081562.1:143793057-143831089 GCF_022355385.1 Mustela nigripes
TATGGTTTCACTTATTTGTGGAGCATAACAAATAGCATGGAGGACACGGGAAGATAAAGAGGAGAAGGGAGTTGGGGGGAATTGGAAAGGGAGGTGATTCAGGAGAGACTATGGACTCTGAAAAACAATCTGAGGGTTTTGCAGGGGTGGGGGGTGGGAGGTCAGGGTACCAGGTGGTGACTATTATAGAGGACATGGATTGCATGGAGCACTGGGTGTGGTGCAAAAATAATGAATACTGTTTTGCTGAAAATAAATAAAAAATAAATAAATAAAAAAGAAAGATAAAAGAACTAATGTGTAATAATAAAATAATTGTAGTGAACTTTAAGAGCCTAATTACATCAAAGGGCATATCTTTCAAAAAATGAATAAGGTTAAAGTGGTTTAGGATAGCACACTAGAACAAAAGGATCCAACAGATATATTCAGGACATTTGATTTTGTTACTTTTATAATATTTATTTATTTATTTTAGAGAGAGAGTGTGAGCAGAAGGAGTATAGATGGAGAATCTCCAGTACACTCCCTGCTAACTGTAGAGCCTGATGTGGGGCTCAATCTTATTATTGTAATCTTGACCTGAGCCAAAAATCAAGTGTCTGAGTCACCTTGCTCCCCCAGAACACTTTTTTTTTTTTTAAGATTAATTTATTTGACAGACAGAGATCACAAGTAGGCAGGAAATAGGCAGAGAGGGAGGGGGTAGCAGGCTCTCCACCGAGCAGGGAGCTCGATGTGGGGCTCGATTCCAGGACCCTGAGACCACAACCCGAGCTGAAGTCAGAGGCTTCAACCCACTGAGTCACTCAGGTGCCCAGAACACTTGATTTTAAAACAGGAGAATACACATTCTTTTTAAGTGAATATGGGACTTCTCCATCATGGATCACATATTAGGCCACAAAAGAAGACTCACTAAATTCAAGATTAGAATCATACCATGAATCTTTTTTGTCCACAACTCTAAGAAACTAGAAGTCAACCAAGAGAAGAAAAAAAATCTGGAAAGATCACAAATACTTCAAACTTAAATAATACACTACTGAGTAATGAATGGGTCAAGTGGGAGATAAAAGAAGTAATAAAAAATACATGGAAACAGTTAAAACAAAAACACAATGATCCAAAATCTTTCAGAGACAACAAAAGCAGTTCTAAGAGGGGAGCGGTAGCAATATAGGCCTACTCTTTTTTTTTTTTTAAGATTTTATTTATTCATTTGACACATAGAGATCACAAGTAGGCAGAGAGGCAGGCAGAGAGAGAGGAGGAAGCAGCCTCCCTGCTGAGCAGAGAGCCTGATGTGGGGCTTGATCCCAGGACCCTGGGATCATGAGTCTTGGGATCATGACCTGAGCTGAAGGCAGAGGTTTTAACCCACTGAGACACCCATGAGCCCCAATATAGGCCTATTTTAAGAAACAAGAGAAATTTCAAATAAAGAACTAATCTTTATACCTAAAAGAAAAAGAACAACAAACGAAACTAAAACCAGCAGAAGGAATGAAATGATAGTTAAGAGGAAAATAAATAATATACAAACTAAAACTTAACAACAACAACAACAACAAAACAATAGAACAGATCAATTAAACCTGCAGCTGGTTTTATGACAAAAAAAAAAAAATCAGTAAATTGATAATCCTCTAGTCAGAATTATGAAGACAAAAAAGAGAGAAGACTTTTAAAATCACTAATAAAATTGGAGAAATAAAACCAATGCCACTAATACATAATTAATTATGAAAAATATTATGAAAACCATATGCCAAAAATTATGACAGCCTAAATGAAATGGAAAAATTTCCAGGAATATAAAAACTATCAAATTTCCTATTTCTTCTTGTTTCAGTTTGATAGTTTATATATTCCTTCAAGCAAAAAAAAAGTCCAAGACCAGGTGGCTTCAGGATGAATTCTACCAAAATTTTAAAGAAGAGTTAATACCTATTCTTCCAAACATCTCAAAAAATAGTAAAGGAAGGAAAATAAAATTCATTTGATGAGGCTAGAATTATATTTATACCAAAACTAGATAAAGACACATTTGAAAAAGATAAATATAGGTCAATATATCTGATGAACATAGATACAAATGTTCTCAGTAAAGTAATAGCAAACCAAATTCAACAATATATTTTTAAAAACTGTTTATCATGATCAAGTGGGATTTATTCCTGGGATGCAAGGGTGGCTCAATATTTAGAAATCAATTAATGTGATACATCACATCAGTAAGAGACACGGGTAAACATTACAAAGTACAACATCGATTCATGATAAAAACCCTCAACAAAGTAGGTTTAGAGGTAACGTGACCCAACATAATAAAGTTGAGTATAAAATAAAATAAAATCAATAAAATAAATTCAGTATAAAAATTCTGTATAAAAAATCCACAGCTCACACGATCTGCAATGGGGAAAAATATGAGAGCTTTTCTTCTAAGGTCAAGAAGAAGACAAGGATGTCTACTCTCGCCATTTAATTAAGCATAGTACTGGAAGTGCTGGTTACAGTAATAAGACAACACAAAGAAATAAAAGACATCTAAATCAGTAAGGAAAATTTAAACTTTCATTATTTGCAGCTAACATAATTCTGTATTAACAAACCTAGAATCCTCCACCACATGCTGCTACATCTGATAAATGAATTCTGTAAAGACACGATATAAAAAAAAAATAATGTACAAAAATATGTTGCATTTCTGTACTCCAATAATGAATAAGCAAGAGGAGAAATTAAGAAAATAATTCCTTTTGAAATTGCACATAAAATAATAAGATACCCAGGAATAAACCTAACTAAGGAGGTGAAAGAACTATACTCTGGAAACTACAAAATGCTGATGAAAGACATTAAGCTGAAAGAAAGGGAAAGACAGTCCATCCTCATAGACTGGAAAAACAAATATTGTTAAAATGTCTATACTATCCAAAGCAATCTACACATTTAATGCAATCCCTATCAAAATACCAACACTATTTTTTCACAGAGCTAGAACAATTCTAAAAAATATCCTAGATAGCCAAACTGTTTTTTGAAAAGAAAAGTAAAGCTGGAGGCATCACAATTCCAGACTTTCAGCTTTATTACAAAGCTGTAATAATAAAAATATTGTGGCACTGTCACAAAAACAGACAATGGAGCAGAATAATAATGGAACAGAATAAAAACCCAGAAATGAACCCATAACTATATGGTCAAGTAATCAACAAAACAGGAAAAGTACAATCTCTTCAATAAATGGTGTTGGGAAAACTGGACAGGAACATGCAAAAGAAAGGAATTGCACCTCTTCCTCACACCATACGTTTTCATAAATTCAAAATGTATTAAAGACCTAAATATGGACCTGAAACCATAAAAATCCCAGAAGAAAACTTAGGCAGTAATCTGTCAGTGGCCATAGTCATTTTTTTCAAGCTATGTCTCCTGAGATAGGGGAACCAAAAGTAAAAATAAACTATTAGAACTATATAAAAATAAAAACTTCTATACAATGAAGGAAATAATCAACAAAACAAAAAGGCAATCTACAGTATTGGAGAAGATATTTGCAAATGATGTATCCCATAAAGGGTTTATATCTAAAATGTATAAAGAAATTATAGAATTTATAAATATATAAAATAAATTCACAATTACATAAACTATATAAAGAACATATAAAATTCAACATACCAATAACAAATAATCCATTTAAAACATGGGTAGAAGCCATTAACAGACATTTCTCCAAAGAAGACATTCAGATGGCCAACAGAGACATGAACATATGCTCAAAATCACTGATAATCAGGGAAATGCAATCAAAACTACAATGAGATATCATCTCAGAATGTCAGAATGGCTAAAAACAGTAACAGGTGCTGACCAGGATGTGTCAAATGGGAACCATCTTTCACTGGTTGTGGGAATTGCAAACTGCAGCAGCCACTGTGGAAACCGGCATGGAAGTTTCTCAAAAAGTTAAAGATAAAACTACCCTATGATCCAGCAATTGCACTATTGGGTATTTATCCAAAGAATAGAAAAGCACTAATTCAAAAGGATAGATGCACCACTATGTGTATAGTAGTATTATTTACCATAGCTAAGATATGGAAGCAACCCAAATGTCCAACAATCAATGAATGTATAAGATGTGGTATAGGTAGATAATAGATGATTGATACATAGATAGATGATAGATAGAGATACATGTTATATTATATATATATATAATATATATAATAAATATACTTATATAACATTCCATTATATCTATAATTAGTCATCCAAAAACAAAAGAACTAATTCTTGCCATTTGCAATGAATTGGATGGAGCTAGAGTATAATGGTAAGCAAAATAAGTCAGAGAAAGACAAATACCATCGATTTCACACAGATGTAATTTGAGAAACATAGGAACAAAGATAAAGGAGAGAAATTCAAACCAAGAAACTGACTTAATTATACAGAACAAACAAATGGTTACCCAAGGGGAGGTGGCTGTGGGAGATGAGTGAAATAGATGACAGGGATTAAACAGTGCACTTGTCATGATGAGCACTGGGTGATGTATGCAATTGTTGAATCACTCTGTCATACAACTGAAACTGGTATAACACTGTATGTTAACAGGAATTAAAATCAAAACTTAAAAAAATAAAGTCCATTTTGTCTGATATAGGTATTGCTCTTACAGCTTTATTTTGATATCCATTTGCATGATAAATGATCTTATACCCTCACTTTCAATTTGCAGAATGAATTTCCCACAGGTAGCATATTCATGAGTGTTGTTTTATTCATTCATTCATTCATTCATTTTGAGGGGTATTGTTTTTTATTCATACTGACACTAATGTCTTTTGATTGAGCATTTTAGCCCACTTGCTTTCAAAGTCATTATAGACAAATACCTATTGACATTTTATTATTTGTTTGTGGTTGTTTTTGTAGTTTTTCTCTGCTCCTTTCTTGTCATTGCCTCTTTCATGGTTTACTGTTTTTATTTAGTGTTACACTTGGATTCTTTTCTCTTTATTTTTTACATATCTATTAGTGTTTTTTTAAATTTATTTTTACCATTAAGTTTGTATGTAATATCTTCTGCATATAGCAGTCTATATAAGATGATGAATGCTTAAGTTCAAACCCATTCTTTTTTTTTTTTTGTGGATTAGAAGAATAAATATTGTTAAAATGTTTATGCTAACCAGAGGAAGCTATACTTTCAATGCCACATGATCAAAATGTGAACAGCATTTTTCAAAGTGCTGGAACAAATCACCCTAAAATTTTTCTGGAACCAGAAAACACCCTGAATCACCAAGGAAATGTTGAAAAAGGAAAACAAAGCTGGGGGATCACATTGCCTGATATCAAATGCATTACAAAGCAGTGATCACCGAGACAGCATGGTATTGGCACAGAAATAGATGCATAGACTCACGGAACAGAGCGGATAATCCAGATATGGACCCTTAACCCTATGGTCAAATAGTTTTTAACAAAGCACGAGAAAATATCCAGTGGAAAAGAGACAGTCTCCTCAATAAACTGTGCTGGGAAAATTGGACAGCTATGTGTAGAAGAATAAAACGAGACCATTCTCTTCAAAGATAAACTTGAAGTGGATAAAATACCTCAAGGTAAGGCAGGAATCTATCAAAATCATAGAGGAGAACATAGTAACCTTGTTGACATTGGCCACAGCAACCTCTTTCAAAACATGTCTCCAAAGGCAAAGCATACAAAAGTAGAAATGTACATCTGGGACTTCATCAAGATCAAAAGCTTCTGCAGAGCAAAGAAAACAGTCAACAAAATAAAAAGGAAACCCATGGAATCTGGGAAGATATTCACAAATGACAGACGAAGGGCTTATATCCAAGTTCTATAAAGAACTTCTCAAACTCAACACCCAAAAAACAAATAATCAAGTCAACAAATGGTCAGAATACACGAACAGACACTTCTCCAAGGAACACATTCAAATGTCTACAAGACACATGAAAATATCTTTGTTATCATTAGCCATCAGTGAGATTGAAATCAAAACCAAATTAAATAAGATAGCACGTTACATAAGTTAGAATGGCCAAAATTAACAGGACGGTAAACAACATGTATTGGAGAGGTTGTGAATAAAGGGGAACCCTTTTACACTGGTGGTAAGAATGCAAGATAGTACAATTACTTTGGAAAACAGTATGGAGATTCCTTGAAAAATTAAAAATAAAGCCATCCTATGATGGCTCTTGAACTAATTGAATTGAACTAATAAATATTTATTTCAAAGATTCAGATGCAGTGAAAAGAAGGACCCTATGTACCCCAATGTTCACAGCAGCAATGTCGACAATAACCAAACTGTGGAAAGAGCCAAGATCCCCTTCAAGAGATGAATGGATAAAGAAGATATATATATAAAATATATATAAAGATAATATATATATATCATATCTTCTTATATACCATATATATATACCATATATATCATATATATATACACACACACCATATATACCATACCATATATATATATATACCATATACCACACACACACACACACACACAATGGAATATTACATCTCCATCATAAAGGATGAATAATCACCTTTTGTATCAACATGGATGGGACTGAAGGAGATAATGCTGAGTGAAATAAGTCTAGCAGAGAAAGCCAATGATCATATGGTTTCACTTACTTGTGGAGCCTAAGGAATAACATGGAGGCCATGAGAGAAGGAAAGTAAAAGTGAATTGGGGTAAATTAGAGGGGGAGATGAAGCATGGGAGACTGTGGAACTCTGAGAAACAAACAGGGTTTTGGAAGGGAGTTTGGGGGCTTGGCGAGTCTGGTGGTGGGTATTAAGGAGGGCATGTATTGGAGAACTGGGTGTGGTGCATAAATAATGAATCTTCGAACACTGAAAAAAAATAAAATAAAATGAAGTAAAATAATAAAATAAAATAAAATAAAACTAAATAGATAAATAAATTTGATTAGCCAAAAAAAAGCAACAATGAATAAAATATAGAAGTTGAAAACCAAAAAGACATAGCCACACTCCCATATAAGGCAAAAATTTCCATTGTAAATAAATCAATCTAAAACATAAAAATTTGTCAAATTGCTGGTGTCTGCCTTATTGAGTTTGGGAGCAGGATTTGGCAGTGACAGTGTGTTTATATCCCAGAGACTGTTGCCCTATGTGTGTCATTACAATGTTTTGGTGAATATCTTTATGCATGTGTACAGGTGTATTCGTGCAATAATTTCTGTAGGGATTATAACTAGCAGAGAAATTGCTGGGTCATTGGGATAAGACACATTTTGAACATTTCCAGGCAGTGTTAAATTCGTTTTCAGATTATAACAATTTATGCTTCTACTAGTACAGTTAGGAGAATTTTGAGCTCTCCATGTCTTCCCAGCATCAGTTGTCAGACACAAACCCCTCAACTACTACATACATGTGGTATTTCATTATTTTCATCTGCATGCCCTTAGTTGCTGAGACTGAATCTGGTTTCATTTTAAAATGGGTATTTTGTGTTTCATCTGTAAACTTGCCTATTTATACTGTTGTTAATTTTTCTATTGGTATGTTTTGTGTTTTTATTTTTAGGGGTTTCCCATATATTTTTCTAAGTTCCCTTCTGACTACTGTACTAAAACTGCTTCCTACTTTCAAATCCCACATTCAATTCTTGATTCTTATCCTACTCGATGTTTCCACATTACTCATAGAGATGACCACTCCCTTGTCTTTGTTAATTTCTTCTCTCTTGGCTTTTGTTTCTTACTTTCTTCGTGTTTCTTAGAGATTATGTGTTTTCATTTCTTAATTGCCAGTGCCAAGAACATTGCCCAGCACAGATTAGATATTTAATAATGTTTCAGTATACAGTTTCTAGTGAATAGTTTCTTGTAGGATCAAGATACATATTTCAGGTCTGGTCCTTTCTCTTTCTTACGAGCTAGCAGAACACCTGTGCAAAATCATAGGGTTTCACCCAGTTTTACTTCCAAGTACTCTTCACAAAGCATTGTTCCTCCACTTCCTCTAACTGTAATTCACTGTATGTTGCAATCAGTAACATTTTAAAATGAACTTTTATCCTGACACTTGGTGACATTTATTCCAACAAGCTGGGGTGCAGAAAGCAGAAATTGTGTTAGATTATGAAGTATGTGATGTGATAAAATAATATCTAGAAAATGTCATTACATTCACTTTCTGTGATGAGTACTGTAGTATTTGAAGCCAGCTAGTCAGAGGTAAATAGTTATTATGTTACTTATTGGATGATTCCTCAAACCTGAACTGGAAATTAAAATAAAATAAATAAATTAAGAATTTTACAAAGTGTAAAATATTTTAAAGGGATAAACTCATTTTTATTTTAAAATATCAAAATATTATAATATATGAGAAAATATTTCCCAATTTGTATTAAGTAAATGATTATGAATCACCAGTATCAGAGATTTAGAAATTACTTCAGTAGTAAGGAAATTGAAAACTCCACATTGATCTTTCATGACTATAAATTAATAAAAAGTTCATTTTTTTTTCCTAAAAAGCAAATATGACAAATAAATCTGCTTTTAAAAGAAATAAAATAAACATACATGTCTATTATGATGAATGGAAAGGTCAATATAATTTCTATCTTTAGAATATAACTTGATTTATAATGATCTAAACTAATTACAATTTAACCATGAAATGGAACATATAATAATAAAAAAATAGAATAGATTGGAATATGAACCCTTTCTTTCAAATATTCCTTCTCATCTCTTCCCTCACAACTCACTCAAAAGAGTGTTGAGTGAAAGGTTTTCTTCTCCTGTGTATAGAAAATGATTACATGTATTAGAGACTAAAATAAATCATTTGCATGGACTCCACTGTTATATTTTTGGGGAAGAAAATACACTGACATTTAATAAAACACTGATTTTCTTTGTGTTCTATGGAAAAGTAATTGTGGGAAGTATGATGATGAAACGGCCAGAAAAGGAGCAGCAATATTTAATGAGAATGGTTGGGAACTCTCAATTTTCCTAGTTTGTGTCCCACCAAAAAAACACATTTTTTTTTTTTTTTTTTTTTTAGAATTGGGGTTAACAGTGGGGAAGTAAAAACAAACAAACAAACAAACAAACAAAAAAAACCACCTCACTTTTTAATATTTTATTTCTTTATCATCAATGAAGTAAAGTAATGGTGAATTAGTGGAGGCAAACCCTGTAATACAGGGAATGCTTTTTTCTTGTCCTTCATGTCTGTTAGGCTCCCTACAGTTTTCATTACTGAATGAATTACATGCAGATTACTTCTTCTGACTTACCCCCGTCCAATACCTTCTATAATACAATCAAAGCCATGTGAACTCAAAGTCATGACCATATGTTGGTATGCAAAGATACAAGAAGAGAAAAACTTTATATTTTAGTTGGTGAGGAGAACAGCTCCTTAAAAATATGTTACTCCACAGAAACAAAAGATGTCAGGTGACTCACTTGAGGCAAATAGAAGAGTAAGAGGAGGTATGTCATACTTACAGGAAGACATGGTATTGAGATTAAGTGTAGTCTAAGTGGTTTCTAAGAAAATCTATGGCCCATTCATATTGTTTTATGTTTATTAGCGGCATGAACATCACCCTTTAAAAAGCTCTAGGTTGGGTCCCTGGGTGGCTCAGTGGGTTAAGCCACTGCCTTCGGCTCAGGTCATGATATCAGGGTCCTGGGATCGAGTCCCACATCGGGCTCTCTACTCAGCGGGGAGTCTGCTTCCTCCTCTCTCTCTCTCTCTGCCTGCCTCTCTGCCTACTTGTGATCTCTCTCTGTCAAATAAATAAAATAAAATAAAATAAAATAAAATAAAATAAAATAGCTCTAGGTTTTGCATTTACATCAGAGATCTCCCACACTGAAAATGAAGGGTGACTTACAATAATGGAACTTAGTTCTCAACAAATGTAAAACTCACATTTTGAATGAATTATTTAAATTTTTAAATTAACCATTTAGAAAGGTTTTGCAGGAGGAGTCAAGATGGTGGAGAAGTAGCAGGCTGAGACTACTTCAGCTAGCAGGAGATCAGCTAGATAGCTTATCTAAAGATTGCAAACATCTGCAAATCCATCGGCAGATCGAAGAGAAGAAGAACAGCAATTCTAGAAACAGAAAAACAACCACTTTCTGAAAGGTGGGACTGGCAGGGAAGTGAATCCAAAGTGACGGGAAGATAGACACTGTGGGGAGGGGCTTGCTCCCGGCAAGCGGCGGAGCAACAGAGCACAAAGTCAGGACTTTTAAAAGTCTGTTCCGCTGAGGGACATCACTCCAGAGGCTAAACCGGGGTGAAACTCACTCAGGGTCAGTGTGGCCTCAGGTCCTGCAGGGTCACAGAAGGATCAGGGGTGTCTGAGCGTTGCAGAGCTTGCAGGTATTGGAATGGGAAAGCCGGCTACAGAGACAGACCTTACAGTAAGCTCACATCTCGGGGGTACCTTGAACTGGTCACAGGCTCGGTGAGCTCGGAGCGCAGCTGGAGGTCAGACAGACGAGAGTAACTGGGCGCTGTTCTTTGAGGGCACACTGAGGAGTGGGGCCCCGAGTCCTCGATTCCTCCAGGTCAGAGGCCAGGAGGTTGCCATTTGTATTCCCGTCCTCCACAACTCTACGGAAAGCGCTCAGGGAACAAAAGCTCCTGAAAGCAAACTCGAGTGGATTACTCAGCCCAGCCCCTGGTAAGGGCGGTGCAATTCCGCCTAGGGAAAAGACACTTGAGAATCACCACACCAGGCCCCTCCCCCAGAAGATCAACAAGAAATCCAGCCAAGACCAATTTCACCTAACAAGGAGTGCAGCTTCAATACCAAGGGGAGCAGAAGAATTTCAGAGGCAGAGAAAGCAAAGCACGGAACTCATGGCTTTCTCCCTGTAATTTTTTAGTCTTGCAGTTAATTTAAGTTTTTTTTTCATTTTTTTTATCTCTTCTTCTGCTAAATTTTTTTAACTTTTACCCTTTCTTTTTTAACGTTTTTTTAACTAGTTTATCTAATATATATATTTTTTCTTTTTTATACTTTTCTTCATTCGTTTTCTTTTTTTAATTCTTTTCTTTTCTTTTCTTTTTTTCTTTCTTTCTTTTTGAACCTCTTTTTATCCCCTTTCTCCCCACTCACGATTTGGGATCTCTTCTAATTTGGTTAAAGCATATTTTCCTGGGGTTGTTGCCACCCTTTTAGTATTTTACTTGCTCCTTCATATACTCTTATCCGGACAAAATGACAAGGCGGAAAAATTCACCACAAAAAAAAGAACAAGAGGCAGTACCGAAGGCTAGGGACCTAATCAATACAGACATTGGTAATATGTCAGATCTAGAGTTCAGAATGACAATTCTCAAGGTTCTAGCCGGGCTCGAAAAAGGCATGGAAGATATAAGAGAAACCCTCTCGGGAGATATAAAAGCCCTTTCTGGAGAAATAAAAGAACTAAAATCTAACCAAGCTGAAATCAAAAAAGCTATTAATGAGGTGCAATCAAAAATGGAGGCTCTCACTGCTAGGATAAATAAGGCAGAAGAAAGAATTAGTGATATAGAAGACAAAATGACAGAGAATAAAGAAGCAGAGCAAAAGAGGGACAAAGAGCTACTGGACCATGAGGGGAGAATTCAAGAGATAGGTGACACCATAGACGAAACAACATTACAATAATTGGGATTCCAGAAGAAGAAGAAAGAGAGAGGGGAGCAGAAGGTATACTGGAGAGAATTATTTAGGAGAATTTCTCCAATATGGCAACGGGAACGAGCATCAAAATTCAGGTGGTTCAGAGAATGCCCCTCAAAATCAATAAGAATAGGCCCACACCCCGTCACCTAATAGTAAAATTTACAAGTCTCAATGACAAAGAGAAAATCCTGAAAGCAGCCCGGGAAAAGAAGTCTGTAACATACAATGGTAAAAATATTAGATTGGCGGCTGACTTATCCACAGAGACCTGGCAGGCCAGAAAGAGCTGGCATGATATTTTCAGAGCACTAAACGAGAAAAACATGCAGCCCAGAATACTATATCCATCTAGGCTATCATTGAAAATAGAAGGAGAGATTAAAAGCTTCCAGGACAAACAAAAACTGAAAGAATTTGCAAACACCAAACCAGCTCTACAGGAAAGATTGAAAGGGGTCCTCTAAGCAAAGAGAGAGACTACAAGTGGCAGATCAATAAGAAACAGAGACAATATACAGTAACAGTCACCTTACAGGCAATACAATGGCACTAAATTCATATCTCTCAATAGTTACCCTGATGGTATTGGGCTAAATGCCCCAAACAAGAGACACAGGGTATCAGAATGGATAAAAAAACAAAACACATCTATATGTTGCCTCCAAGAAACTCATTTTAAGCCCAAAGACACCTCCAGATTTAAAGTGAGGGAGTGTAAAAGAATTTACCATGCTTATGGACATCAAAACAAAGCAGGAGTGGCAATCCTTATATCAGATCAATTAGATTTTAAGCCAAAGACTATAATAAGAGATGAGGAAGGACACTATATCATACTCAAAGGGTCTGTCCAACAAGAAGATTTAACAATTTTAAATATCTATGCCCCCAACGTGGGAGCAGCCAACTATATAAACCAATTAATAACAAAATCAAAGAAACACATCAACAATAATACAATAATAGCAGGGGACTTTAACACTCCCCTCACTGAAATGGACAGGTCATCCAAGCAAAAGATCAGCAAGGAAATAAAGGCCTTAAACGACACACTGGACCAGATGGACATCACAGATATATTCAGAATATTTCATCCCAAAGCAACAGAATACACATTCTTCTCTAGTGCACATGGAACATTCTCCAGAATAGATCACATCCTCGGTCCTAAATCAGGACTCAACCGGTATCAAAAGATTGGGATCATTCCCTGCATATTTTCAGATCACAATGCTCTAAAGCTAGAACTCAACCACAAAAGGAAGTTTGGAAAGAACCCAAATACATGGAGACTAAACAGTATCCTTCTAAAGAATGAATGGGTCAACCGGGAAATTAAAGAAGAATTGAAAAAAATCATGGAAACAAATGATAATGAAAATACAACGGTTCAAAATCTGTGGGACACAACAAAGGCAGTCCTCAGAGGAAAATATATAGCGGTACAAGCCTTTCTCAAGAAACAAGAAAGGTCTCAGGTACACAACCTAACCCTACACCTAAAGGAGCTGGAGAAAGAACAAGAAAGAAACCCTAAGCCCAGCAGGAGAAGAGAAATCATAAAGATCAGAGCAGAAATCAATGAAATAGAAACCAAAAAAACAATAGAACAAATCAATGAAACTAGGAGCTGGTTCTTTGAAAGAATTAATAAAATTGATAAACCCCTGGCCCGACTTATCAAAAAGAAAAGAGAAAGGACCCAAATAAATAAAATCATGAATGAAAGAGGAGAGATCACAACTAACACCAAAGAAATACAAACTATTATAAGAACATACTATGAGCAACTCTACGGCAATAAATTTGACAATCTGGAAGAAATGGATGCATTCCTAGAAACATATAAACTACCACAACTGAACCAGGAAGAAACAAAAAGCCTGAACAGACCCATAACCAGTAAGGAGATTGAAAAGGTCATTAAAAATCTCCAAAGAAACAAAAGCCCAGGGCTAGATGGCTTCCCAGGAAAATTCTACCAAACATTTAAAGAAGAACTAATTCCTATTCTCCTGAAACTGTTCCAAAAAACAGAAATGGAAGGAAAACTTCCAAACTCATTTTATGAGGCCAGCATCACCTTGATCCCAAAACCAGACAAGGATCCCACCAAAAAAGAGAGCTATAGACCAATATCCTTGATGAACACAGATGCGAAATTCTCACTAAAATACTAGCCAATAGGATTCAACAGTACATTAAAAGGATTATTCACGACGACCAAGTGGAATTTATTCCAGGGCTGCAAGGTTGGTTCAACACCGGCAAATCAGTCAATGTGATACAACACATCAATAAAAGAAAGAACAATAACCATATGAAACTCTCAATAGATGCTGAAAAAGTATTTGACAAAGTACAGCATCCCTTCCTGATCAAAACTCTTCAAAGTGTAGGGATAGAGGGGACATACCTCAAAATCATCAAAGCCATCTATGAAAAACCCACCGCAAATATCATTCACAATGGAGAAAAACTGAAAGCTTTTCGGCTAAGGTCACGAACACGGCAGGGATATCCATTATCACCACTGCTATTCAACAAAGTACTAGAAGTCCTAGCCCCCGAAATCAGACAACAAAAGGAATTTAAAGGCATCCAGATCAGCAAAGAAGAAGTCAAATTATCACTCTTAGCAGATGATATGATACTATATGTGGAAAACCCAAAAGACTCCACTCCAAAACTGCTAGAATTTGTACAGGAATTCAGTAAAGTGTCAGGATATAAAATCAATGCACAGAATTCAGTTGCATTTCTCTACACCAACAACAAGACAGAAGACAGAGAAATTAAGGAGTCAATCCCATTTACAATTGCACCCCAAACCATAAGATACCTAGGAATAAACCTAACCAAAGAGGATAATAATCTACACTCAGAAAACTACAAAGTACTCATGAAAGTAATTGAGTAAGACACAAAAAATGGAAAAATGTTCCATGCTCCTGGATTGGAAGAATAAATATTGTGAAAATGTCTATTCTATCTAAAGCAATCTATGAATTTAATGCAAATCCTATCAAAGTACCATCCATCTTTTTCAAAGAAATGGAACAAATAATCTTAAAATTTATATGGAACCAGAAAAGACCTCGAATAGCCAGAGGAATATTGAAAAAGAAAGCCAACGTTGGTGGCATCACAATTCTGGACTTAAAGATCTATTACAAAGCTGTCATCATCAAGACAGCATGGTACTGGCACAAAAACAGACACATAGATCAATGGAACAGAATAGAGAGCCCAGAAATAGACCCTCAAATCTATGGTCAACTAATCTTCGACAAAGCAGGAAAGAATGTACAATGGAAAAAAGACAGCCTCTTCAATAAATGGTGTTGGGAAAATTGGACAGCCACATGCAGAAAAATGAAATTGGTCCATTTCCTTACACCACACACAAAAATAGACTCAAAATGGATGAAGGAACTCAATGTGAGAAAGGACTCCATCAAAATCCTTGAGGAGAACACAGGCAACAACCTCTTCGACCTCAGCCGCAGCAACATCTTCCTAGGAACATCACCAAAAGCAAGGGAAGGAAGGGCAACAATGAACTATTGGGATTTCATCAAGATCAGAAGCTTTTGCACAGCAAAGGAAACAGTTAACAAAATCAAAAGACAACTGACAGAATGGGAGAAGATATTTGCAAATCACATATCAGATAAAGGACTAGTGTCCAGAATCTATAAAGAACTTAGCAAACTCAACACCCAAAGAACAAATAATCCAATCAAGAAATGGGCAGAGGACATGAACAGACATTTCTGCAAAGAAGACATCCAGATGGCCAACAGACACATGAAAAAGTGCTCCATATCACTCGGCATCAGGGAAATACAAATCAAAACCACAATGAGATATCACCTCACACCAGTCAGAATGGCTAAGATCAACAAGTCAGGAAATGACAGATGCTGGCGAGGATGCAGAGTAAGGGGAACCCTCCTACACTGTTGGTGGGAATGCAAGCTGGTGCAGCCACTCTGGAAAACAGCATGGAGGTTCCTCAAAATGTTGAAAATAGAACTGCCCTATGACCCAGCAATTGCACTATTGGGTATTTACCCTAAAGGTACAAATGTAATGATCCAAAGGGGCACATGCACCCGAATGTTTATAGCAGCAATGTCCACAATAGCCAAACTATGGAAAGAACTTAGATGTCCATCAACAGATGAATGGATCAAGAAGAAGTGGTATATATACACAATGGAATACTATGCAGCCATCAAAAGAAATGAAATCTTGCCATTTGTGACAACATGGATGGAACTAGAGCATATCATGCTTAGCGAAATAAGTCAAGCGGAGAAAGACAACTATTATATGATCTCCCTTATATGAGGAAGTGGTGATGCAAAATGGGGTCTTAAGTGGGTAGGAGAAGAAGAAATGAAACAAGATGGGATTGGGAGGGAGACTAACCACAAGTGACTCTTAATCTCACAAAACAAACTGAGGGTTGCTGGTGGTATGGGGGTTGGGAGAAGGGGTGTGGGGTTATGGACATTGGGGCGGGTATGTGCTTTGGTGAGTGCTGTGAAGTGTGTAAACCTGGCGATTCACAGACCTGTACCCCTGGGGAATAAAATATATGTTTATAAAAAAATAAAAAATAAAAAAAGAAAGGTTTTGCAATCATAGTAGTACTGCTATTACTTGAAGTATTTTCACAACTTTTTGCAGTGTTCCTATGATAATATTCTTACTCTTATAAATTTTTTTTAAAGATTTTATTTATTTATTTGACAGAGATCACAAGCAGGCAGAGAAGCAGGCAGAGAGAGAGGAGGAAGCAGGCTCCCTACTGAGCAGAGAGCCCAATAAGGGGCTTGATTCCAGGACCCTGGACCCTGGGATCATGACCTAAGCCAAAGGCAGGAGCTTTAACCCACTGAGCCACCCAGGTGCACTTATAAATTTCTCATTCTTTGGGAAATAACTTCATTTTTAAATAGCCAAATCAAATTTTAAGTATCATTCTATGAATTTTTAAGTAAATTTTAAAAAATAATCATGTAATAATTAATGGCTTATAAGAAAATTAAAATAACTATCACTATTATTTGATCAAATGCAATATCAATATTGACATTAGTCAATAGCATCAGAAGGTGGATACATAGAGGTGCAGCATTTATTTTAGTGTGTGTATATATATATGGACATTCATATAAAATATAGTCACTTTATTTTATTTTGTATTTTATTATTTTATATTTTTAAATTTTATTTAAATTCAATTAATTAACATATAGAGTATTATTAGTTTCAGAAGTAGAGTTCAGTAATTCATCAGTTGCATATAATACCCATGGCTCATTATAGCAAGTGCCCTCCTTAATTCTATCAGCCAATTTTATTATCCCTTCTCCCCAGACACTTTCCCTCCAGCACCCTCAGTTTTTTTCCTATAGTTAAGATTCGTTTATAGTTTGTTTCCCTCTCTGATTTCATCCTTTTTTATTTTTCTTTCCTTTCCTCTATGATCCTCTATTTTGTTTCCTAAATTCCATATATGAGTGAAATCATATGACAAATGTCTTTCTTTGATTGACTAATTTCACTTAGCAAAATACCCTCTAGTTCCATACACATTATTGTAAATGTAAGATTTCACTTTTGAAGGCTGAGCAATATTACATATACATATATATATATCTATATATATGATATATATGATATGATATCTATCTATATAGATAGATAAATAGATAAAGATATAGATATCATATGATATCTATATCTATATCTATATATATGATATCTATCTATCTATATATATATATATATACACACACACACACACACATACAGCACCACATCTTTTTTTTTAAAGATTTTATTTATTTATTTGACAGACAGAGATCACAAGTAGGTAAAGAGGCAGGCAGAGAGAGAGGGAGAAGCAGCGTCCTGCAGAGCAGAGAGCCCAATGTGGGGCTCGATCCCAGGACCCTCCCAGGCAGAGGCTTTAACCCACTGAGCCACCCAGGTGCCCCTTCAGCACCACTTCTTTATCCATTCATCTGTTGATAAACATCTTGGCTCTTTCCATAGTTGGCTCCTGTGGATATTGCTGTTATAAGTATTGGGGTTCAGGGGCCCCTTCAAATCACTATGCTTGTATCCTTTGTGTAAATACCTAACAGTGCAAATTCTGGGTCATAGGTAGGGTTTTTTTTTTTTTTTTTAACATTTTGAGGAAACTCCATACTGTTTTCCAGAGTATCTACACCAGCTGGCATTCTCACCAGCAGTGTAAGAGGGCTTGTTTTCCCTTTCTCTGTATTCTTATCCCCAAGTTATTAATTTTAGTCATTTCTGACCAGTGTGAGGTGGTACTCATTGTGATTTTGATCTGTATTTCCCCGATGCCGAGTGATGTTGAACATTTTTTTTCATGAATCACTTTATTTTAGTTTCACAAATAAAATGAATAATAATTTAGCCATGTGATATTTTCTGAGGGTCCTGAGGACGGTGAATGAAATGAAAACACAACATTGTATTTGCAATTCTATTCATTAAAGTCAAATTAATAAACTGAGGCAAAGAAAGCTTTTTTATTTAAACCCTTAGCATGTTCCATTAATTTTGTGGGTAAACTGGAAAGCATCATTTTTTTTTTTTAATTTCTTTTCAGCATAACAGAATTCATTGTTTTTGCACCATACCCAGTGCTCCATGCCATACATGCCCTCCTTAATACCCACCACCTGGTTCCCCCAACCTCCCAACCCCATCCCCTTCAAACCCCTCAGGTTGTTTTTCAGAGTCCATAGTCTCTCATGGTTCACCTCCACTACCAATTTCCCTCGACTCCCTTCTCCTCTCCATCTCCCCATGTCCTCCATGTTATTTGTTATGCTCCACAAATAAGTGATACCATATGATAATTGACTCTCTCTGCTTGACTTATTTCACTCAGCATAATCCCTTCCAGTCCCATCCACGTTGATACAAAACTTGGGTATTCATCCTTTCTGATGGATGCATAATAATCCATAATGTATATGGACCACATCGTCCTTATCCATTCTTCTGTTGAAGGGCATCCTGGTTCTTTCCACAGTTTGGCGACCATGGCCATTGCTGCTATAAACATTGGGGTACCGATGGGCCTTCTTTTCACTACATCTGTATCTTTGGGGTAAATACCCAGTAGTGCAATTGCAGGGTCATAGGGAAGCCCTATTTTTAATTTCTTAAAGAAAGCATAATTTTAGATTTTTAAAAACACCTCTTAATGAAAACTCAGAGGCTAATTCATAAACTTGTTCTTTCATGTATAAAATTGATAGTGCTAACCGTCTTGTCAATAAGACTTGGTCTCTCAGTTGTTTTTACACATCAGTGATGGATTTATCCCAGGCCTTTGATAACCTGTCTTTTCCCTTTATAACCTATAACACAAATTTTCCAGATATCTGTTGAACACATAGCAAATTGAACTACACAGTATCATGCAACAGTTTGGTACTAAATTTCTATAAGATTATCTGTGATGCTTATTTGAAAGCAAAGTTTACCACTTTTGATAATATCACATGCAGGAGCTTGTCCTCTTGGTTTACTACTCTAATGACCAAATAGGAGAGTGAGAGAGGAAAAATCTCTTATCCAGGCCAATCATGTAAATCAGGAGTTCATAAATTCATGTAAACCATGTAATCATGAATTATTACTTTATCTTTGTAAAAGAGTAAGAACATTCCTTGGTAGTGTCCATTCTTAGAGTTAGCAGCATATAGAAGAAATACAATCTATATGAGAAATGCATTAGCAAGAACATTAATATTTTATAAGCATCTTAGCTATTGTATCTACTCTATCCTGTACTGGGATTTTTTCTGATTTATCCTTTGAATAATCTCTATAACTGCAGGTTGAAGTATTTGAGTACTTTTCCATAAAGTTTATAATTTAATGTAAGGCATTTTAATTTTCTATAGATTTTTAAAATCTTGGTGTTACAAAGCTTCATTTAAGAAATAGTCTTGAGGACGACTACAAAATGAAATGGCAATTGTACAGCTGGAAACACCCCCTTCAGAAAGAAGAAAAGCATATGTCAAGAACTTGAATACATCAGGGATAAAATGGGTTAAAATGTCAGGATTCACTGAGGCTGAGAAAAACCTACTACCTTTCAACATTTCAGTAAAATATTAACCATTTTACCCCCAATTCCTCATGTATTAATACAGGGAAGAAAATGGTTTCATAATTACTGAAAGAGATTGGCAAATTGCCAGGAGACTAGAACAATTTCATGAGATTAAACTGGGTGATATAAGTTATCTTGCTAAAAGGTTTTAAGTCTCTGTTTATTTATAGAAATAATCCCTTTTGCTGTGTTTTGTCATTCACTGTTTCTAAAACTAACCATTTGGATGGCAATTTATATTATTATGGCTTTTTAAAATGCATTGTTATTTTAAATCACCAAATTGCATGTGACTTGGTGAATTTCAATAGAAAATCATTGTCTAAGTTTTGTAAGCAACCATGTTAAAACTAGGAAATTGCTAAACCCAGAAAGACAGCCTAGGGCTAAAGACATTTGTTGGGTCATTGATCAATAGTGACAGCAAATACTGACCTCACACCAACTGAATGTAAACTTCCAAACTCATTGATAGCATTCCTGACTTGGGGTTAGAATTTATGTTCTCTCTCTATAAACTGTTTGACTTACACGATGAATTATGGTTAAGGTAATAGCAGCACAGCTCTGATGAAAATGCAAGTCGGGTTTGGGTTATTTTAAGTCTTTTTTATTTTTTTTAAGGTCACTGTAAATGTCTTATATTCTATAAAAATACTAGAATTGCCTTGTCTTATTTTAAGAAGGAAAATACATTTTACCAGATATTTAGTGAAAATAATTATTAGCTTCCAATTTTGCTTTTCTTTTTAATTTGATAAATTTGGATTTTAACCACTTATAGTTTCCTTTACTATTTAAAGAAAAGTCAACATGTGAGATATGAAAAGTATATTCCCATTTAACATATTTCAAGATCTTCAAAGTGAGAAATTAGATTTTCAGGAATAGTTGAGTCTTACTAGTTAAAAAAAAATGAGCTTAGCTACTATTCATGAAAAAAGGCATAAGAAGATTTTTTTAGAACACTTCTATAAAAAAAAAAAAGAACATTTTTACTTGTTATACTATATATATACTTTTTTTTCTACTTCAAAGTCATAGTCTTTTTTTTAATTAAATTATTTATTTTCAGCATAACAGTTTTCATTATTTTTTCACCACACCCAGTGCTCAATGTAATCCGTGCCCTCTATAATACCCACCACCTGGTACCCCAACCACACACCCCCTGCCACTTCAAACCACTCAGATTGTTTTTCAGAGTCCATAGTCTCTCAGATTCACCTCCCCTACCAATTTACCCCAACTCCCTTCTCTATAACTCCCCATGTCTTCCATGCTATTTGTTATGCTCCACAAATAAGTGAAACCATATGATAATTGACTCTCTCTGCTTGACTTATTTCACTCAGCATAATCTCTTCCAGTCCCATCCATGTTGCTACAAAAGTTGGGTATTCGTCCTTTCTGATGGAGGCATAATACTCCATAGTGTATATAGACCAGATCTTCCTTACCCATTCGTCCGTTGAAGAGCATCTTGGTTCTTTCCATAGTTGGGCGACCGTGGCCATTGCTGCTATAAACATTGGGGTACAGATGGCCCTTCTTTTCACGACATCTGTATCTTTGGGGTAAATACCCAGGAGTGTAATGGCAGGGTCAAAGGGAAGTTCTATTTTTAATTTCTTGAGGCGTCTCCACACCGTTCTCCAAAGAGGCTTCACCAACTTGCATCCCCACCAACAGTGTAAGAGGGTTCCCATTTATCCACATCCCCTCCAACACATGTTGTTTCCTGTCTTGTTAATTTTGGCGGTTCTAAGTGGTGTAAGGTGATATCTCAATGTGGTTTTAATTTGAATCTCCCTCATGGCTAGCGATGATGAACATTTTTTCATGTCTCTGATAGCTATTTCTATGTCTTTATTGAAGAAGTGTCTGTTCATATCTTCTGCCCATTTTTTTAGAGGATTGCCTGTTTTGTGTGTGTTCAGTTTGAGGAGTTCATTATAGATCCTGGATATCAACCTTTTGTCTGTACTGTCATTTGCAAATATCTTCTCCTATTCCGTGGGGTGCCTCTTTGTTTTTTTCACTGCTTTCTTTGCTGTGCAGAAGCTTTTGATTTTGATGAAGTCCCAAAAGTTTATTTTCGCTTTTGTTTCCTTTGCCTTTGGAGACATATCTTGAAAAAAGTTGCTGTGGCTGATATCGAAGAGATTACTGCCTATGTTCTCCTCTAGGATTCTGATGGATTCCTGTCTCACGTTGAGGTCTTTTATCCATTTTGAGTTTATTTCTGTGTCTGGTGTAAGAGAATGGTCAAGTTTCATTCTTCTACATATAGCTGTCCAGTTTTCCCAGCACCATTTATTAAAAAGACTGTCTTTTTTCCATTGTATATTTTTTCCTGTTTTTTCAGAGATTAATTGACCATAGAGTTGAGAGTCCATATCTGGGCTCTCTACTCTGTTCCACTCGTCTATGTATCTGTTTTTATGCCTACCACGCTGTCTTGGTGACCACAGCTTTGTAATAAAACTTGAAATCCGGTAACATTTTGCCGCCAGTTTTATTTTTGTTTTTCAACATTTCCTTAGCATTTTGTGGTCTCTTCTGGTTCCATACAAATTTTTGGATTATTTGCTCCAGCTCTTTGAAGAATATCAGTGGAATTTTGATTGTAATAGCATTAAAAGTACAGATTGCTCTAGGCAGTATAGACATTTTAACAATGTTTGTTCTTCTGATCCAAGAGCATGGAATGGTCTTCCATCTTTTTGTGTCTTCTTCAATTTCTTTCATGAGTGTTCTGTAGTTCCTCAAGTACAGATGCTTTGCCTCTTTTGTTAGGTTTATTCCCAGGTATCTTATGGTTCTTGGTGCTAGAGTAAATGGAATCAATTCTCTAATTTCCCTTTCTGTATTTTCATTGTTAGTGTATAAGAAATCGAGTGATTTCTGCACATTGACTTTGTATCCTGCCAAGTTGCCTAATTGCTGTATGAGTTCTAGTAGTTTGGGGGTGGAGTCTTTTGGGTTTTCCATATAAAGAATCTTCATCTGTGAAGAGAGAGAGTTTGACTTCTTCATTTCCAATTTGGATACCTTTTATTTCTCTTTGTTGTCTGATTGCTGTTGCTAGGACTTCTAATACTATGTGGTATTAGAGTGGTGAAATTGGGCATCCTTGTCTTGTTCCTGATCTCAAAGGGAAGGCTGCAAGCTTTTTCCCATTGAGGATGATATTTGCTGTGGGTCTTTCATAGATAGATTTGATGAAGTTCAGGAATGTTCCCTCTATCCCTGTCCTTTGAAGTGTTTTAATCAGGAACGGATGCTGGATTTTGCCAAATGCTTTTTCTGCATCAATTGAGAGGACCATGTAGTTCTTCTCTCTTCTCATATTAATTTGTTGTATCACATTGATTGATTTTCGAATGTTGAACCATCCTTGTAGCCCAGGGATGAATCCCACCTGGTCATGGTGGATAATCTTTTTAATATGCTGTTGGATCCTGTTTGCTAGGATCTTGTGGAGAATCTTAGCATCCATATTCATCAGTGATATTGGTCTGAAATTCTCCTTTCTGGTAGGTTCTTTGTCTGGTTTGGGGATCAGGGTAATGCTGGCTTCATAGAAAGAGTCTGGAATTTTTCCTTCTGCCTCAATTTTTTGAAACAGCTTCAGGAGAATAGGTGTTATTTCTTCCTTGAAAGTTTGGTAGAATTCCCCAGGGAATCCATCAGGTTCTGGGCTCTTGTATTTTGTATGGTTTTTGATCACTGCTTCAATCTCGTTACTATATATTGGTCTATTCAGGTTGTCGATTTCTTCCTAGTTTAAATTTGGGATTTTATAATTTTCCAGGAATGCATCCATTTCATCAAGGTTGCTAAGCTTATTGCCATTTAACTGTTGATCATAACTTCTGATGATTGTTTTTACTTCCTTGGTGTTTGTTGTGATTTCTCCCTTTTATTTAATAATTTTATGAATTTGGGCTTTCTCTCTTTTCTTTTGGATTAGTGTGGCCAGTGGCTTATCGATCTTATTGATTCTTTCAAAAACCAAACTTCTAGTTTCATTGATATGTTCTACTGTATCTTTGGTTTCTACCTCATTGATCTCAGCTCTAATCTTGATGATTTCCCTTCTCATTTGTGGAGTTGGTTTGATTTGTTGTTGATTCTCCAGTTCTTTAAGGTGTAGAGACAACTGCTGTGTTCTGAATTTTTCTGTTTTTTTTTTTTTTTTTTTTTTTTTTTAGGGAGGCTTCTATGACTATGTATTTCCCCCTTAGGACTGCCTTTGCTATATCCCATAGCTTTTGGACTGAAGTGTCTTCATTCTCATTGGTTTCCATGAATTGTTTCAGTTCTTCTTTGATCTCCTGGTTCATCCAAGCATTGTTAAACAAGGTGGCCTTTAGCTTCCAGATGTTTGAGTTCCTTCGGAACTTTTCCTGTGATTAAGCTCCAGTTTCAAAGTATTGTGATCTGAGAATATGCAGGGAATAATCTCAGTCTTTTGGTATCTATTTAGTCCTGATTTGTAACCCAGTATGTGGTCTATTCTTGAGAAGGTTCCATGTGCACTTGAGAAAAATGAGTATTCTGTTGTTTTAGGGTGGAATGTTCTGTATTTATCTATGAGGTCCATCTGGTCCAATGTGTCATTCAATGCTCTTGTTTCTTTATTGATTTTCTGCTTTGATGACCTGTCTATTTCTGAGAGAGGCATGTTAAGATCTCCTACAGTCAGTGTATACATATAAACATGGCTCTTTATCTTGATTAACAGTTTTCTGATGTAATTGTTCCCCAATATGGGAGCATAGATATTTACAACTGTTAGATCATCTTGGTGGGTAGTCCCTTTAAGGATTATGTAGTGTCCTTCTGTATCTCTGACTACAGTCTTTAGTTTAAAATCTAATTTCTAAAATCTAAAATCTAATTTAGTTTAAAATCTCTTATATGAGAATCGCTACCCCAGCCTTCTTTTGAGGCCCATTCACATGAAAAATGCTTCTCTATCCCTTCACTTTCAGTCTGGGTATATCTTTAGGTTCAAAATGGGTCTATTGTAGACAACATATGGATGGTTCCTGTCGTTTTATCCAATCTGCCACCCTGTTGCGTTTCATGGGAGCATTTAGGCCATTCACATTGAGAATGATTATTGGTAGATACGTTTTTGTTGACATCGAGTTACCTTTGATGTCTTTCTTTCTGTAGACTGTCTCTATATTTCTGTTCAATGCTATTCTTAAGATTTTTGCCCTTTTATAGAACCCCCCTTAATATTTCCAGCAGTGTCGGCTTGGTGGTTCCATAGCCTTTTAAGTCTTCCTGGTCTTGGAAACTCTTTATCTCTCCATCCATTTTGAATGTTAGTCTTGCTGGATAAAGTATTCTTGGCTCCATCTTCTCCTAATTTAGTGCCCTGAATATATCTTGCCAGCCTTTTCTGGCTTGCCAGGTCTCTGTGGACAGGTCTGATGTTATTTTGATGGGCTTTCCTCTGTATGTAAGGAGCCTCTTTGCCCTAGCGGCTTTCAAGAGATTATACCTACAATTATAATTCCTCAATTTGACTATCAGGTGTCGTGATGTTTTTTTGGAGTGTGTAATCTTGGGTGGAGACCATTCAGCCTCTAGTACATGAACGCTGGTTCCATTCGCGAGATTGGGAAAATTTTCATGAAGGACTTGTTACACTATATCTTCTAGATTTCTTTTTTTCTCCTCCCCTTCAGGGATTCCAATATTTCTGATGTTGGAACGTTTCATGGCATCATTTATTTCCCTGATTCTGTTTTCGTGGTCTCTAAACTGTTTGTTCAGGCTTCTTTCTGATTCTTTCTCTCTGTTTGTCTTCCAGATCACTAATTCTATCTTCTGTCTCAGTTACCCTAGCTTTGAGAGAGTTTAGATTAGATTGGAACTCATTGAGAGCATTGTGTACCTCCTCCCTGGTAGCTTTAAGCTCCGCCCTAACATTGTGAACATCATCTCTCATCGCTTTCAGCTCAGCCTTAATCAATTCTGTTTGGTCATCCATGGCTTTCTCCAACCTAGCTATTGCCTGGGTAATTGTTAGCTTGAATTCTCTTTCCGACATATTGTCTATGTTGATAGTCTTTAGCTCTGTTGCATAAGGTCCATCCTCTGTATTTTTCTTCTGTTGGGCATTCCTTCTCCTATTCATTTTGGTGGGAGATGACTGAACAGATGTAGCTGGATGTATCAACTGTGGTGCAGTCAAGGTGCACCCTGTAACACTCTGAGCAATCAGGATTCCCACCCAAATGAGAGACAAAAGAAAAGAAAAAGAAGAGATAGAAAGAGAGACAGGAAAGAAAGGAAAGATGAAAGAGAAGGCTCAGCCCAAATGGGCCCCAAGGTACGATTTTTGAAGTAGACATACAAAAACAGACAAACAAAAAGACTGATAAAAGTATATGTCAAGAGAAAAAAATATATATATATGCATAAAGGAAGAACCTCGTCAGAAAGAACCCCAAGTGTTAGATTTATATACTATCAGGACAAACAGAAAAACACAGAAACACTGGTGGAAGAAAAAGATAGGAGAGTTGTTATATATTCTCAGTGTGTGCAAGGAAGGTTGTTTTGATTCTTCCTGGATGTATCTTGATATCTTTGTTAAAGGCCTCAACTTTCCTTAGATAAAGGGGGATTAAAAATTAGTTTACCTATAGGGGTAGTATTGATTGCAGAAAGGGGATTACTTTGAAGTTTAACTCTATATGAATATTAGAAGATAAAAATAAAAAGGAATAAACTAGACTAAACTAAACTAAATTTTTTAAAAAAAGGAATTCAAAAAATAGAAATGCAAAAAGAAAAAAAAACACATAGGTGTATGTATCAAAAAGTTCAGGTTAGAAGGTTATTATGGAATTTGATGTACTGTACAGCTCGCTGTGATGGTAAATAGGTTAATAAAATTACCTATATTTAAAAAAAAAATGAACCAGAATAGTGGGAATGAATGAAAAATAAAAGTTTTCCTATGAAATATTGGTTGTTCTCTTGTAGTCCTTTTTTTATTTTTTTCTTTCTTTTTCTTTCTTGGTTTGTTTTTTGGGGGAGGGGACTGCCACGTGGGTTTTCAGTCAATGATATTCCCTGTGTTAAGTCCTCCCAACTCCCCTTAAGGGGTGGGCTCTTTTTTTTTTTTTTTTTTTTTTTTCCAGGCTTTTGTTCTCTGGCAGTTTTTATGTTTGTTCACTTTCTTTTTCTCAATTTGACCGCTTTTGATGGTTTTTGTAGTTTTAGATGAAAACAAACTGTACCCTGATCTCCCTCTCAGAGAGAAGCCGCAGTCTGGCTGCAGAGCCTAAATAAGTTCCCCCTTGTCGGCTGGCAGAGCAGGTTCCAAGTCGCGGTCCCTGGGGACACAAGATCTTTTGCTTCTACCCAAAGCCTAGGCAGTGGCGGCTCTCTGGGCAGCTCCAGACCACCAGAGAGGTTCCAAGCAGCAATTGCACACTGAGATTTTCCCACTGGCCCGGGCTGGGAGTGCCTGGTCTTTCTGGGTCTATGAGTGCCCGGCTTGCGCACACCAATTTCAGGGGAGGCTGAGATTTGTGCGCAGGTCTCAGGCTCTGAGAACGGGGCGCAGGTCCAACAGCACCAGGCTGGCCCTTTGCGCACCTCTCTGGGGGGAGAGTTTGGTGCAGGCTCTGAAACAATGGCCTGTATCAAAGGCCACAGGCTGGGCCTTTATACCTCCCCCAGGGGAGTATCTCAGGCTCTGCTGCCTGTAGTGGCTCCCATCCCCTCACAGGAAATGGACCCCAAGCGTTATCAGGCAAGCTGGTGGCTTAGGGACCAAGAGCTGGTTTCTGGGCCTCACTCTCTCTGCCTCAGCACCTGAGAGGCTGTCCTGGGACCAGAGACTTAAGCCCCTGTCCCTAGCCATCCCGATTCCCACAATTTCCTCCCGGAGATCCTTTGCTCTTTTGGAGTGCTTTCAACCAGTCTCTAAGTTAATGCTGGTCCCCAGACCCAGGGCACTCTCGTTCCTATTGGGGTATTACTTTCCAACTGGTCACCTCTGGTGGCTCCCTTCCCCTTTTGTTTATCTTCCAATATCAGTCCACTGTTCCCACTCTGCTTTATCTGCCCACTGGCGTCTTCTGCCCCTGTAGAGATCCAGACATGTATAATTCTGATCTCAGGCTGATTTCATGCGTGATCGGAGTTCTTTGGTACGTAATCAGCTCACTTTGTGGTACAGTTTGAAAAGGCGCCTCCTCCTACTTCCCCGTCATCTTGTCCCCCCTATATACTTGTTTTTAAACACACACACACACACACTCTCATATATATATATATATATATATATATATATATATATATATATATGATACAGTGTGAAAATTTTTAGATTGGTGAATTTTCCAAAATTTTCCAAGTTACCATTTCAAAAGAATATTTTTCTTACCTCAAAATAGTCCTTCTTTTATTTATTTATTAATTTTTAATTCTAACAATATGAAGTTCTTGCATTTAATTACATAATATGCCCATAGATCCTATTATATGATATGGTATAGTAAAAATGGGAAAAAAAGGGGATTCATACAAATATTAAAGGTATACAAATAATTATATGTATGTACTTTCACAAAAATATATGCACTCCTTATTGAGCAACTGGTAGTAATGTGCAATGCATTTTTCGAATCCTATAATGTAATTCACATCTCTGCAAGGCTGGAGGTTCTATAGACCTATGCTGTAGAAACCTTTTTAGACCCTCTATTTCCTTATAGATGAGTAAACTGAGGCTAAAATATTAGCCTTCAAAGGCAAAAGCATAGTAAGTGGTATATTCATTCAAATAGAGGCCATGAGAAAGTCAGAAAGGAATACATATAAACTTAAATACTAGATGATATAGGAAATCAGACAGACATGATAAAATGACTGTATCTTTTTTATTATTTGTTTATTTGAGAGAATTAGTGGGGGAGAGAAGCAGACTTCAGAGAGAGAGGAGAACAGACTCCCCAGTGAATAGGAAGCCTGATGCAGGGCTCAATCCCAGGCCTCTGCGGATCATGACATGAGCTGAAGGCAGACATTTAAATGACTGAGCCACCCAGATGCCCCTCAATGTCTCTTAATAAAGGTTTGGGATGGAAATCACTTAGTCTGACCTACACTCACTGGCTTCCTTGCTTTTCCAAGAACTCATCTCCCCAGGCCTGGAACATACCTCCACCAAATACATGTGGGGCCTGCCTCCTCATACCATTTAGATCTCTTCTTAAATGTCACCATGTTAAAGATTCCTACCCTGACCTCCCCTGTAGCATATAGTCCTTTTCTGTAGATCATTCTCAGAAGGACTACCATATTTTGTGGTGCTAGTTGTGCCTGACAGGTACCTGAAGCAGGAAGCAAGCCAGGACTGGAGGCTGCTCCTGCTCTGCTAGCCAAGTGCTATTTTTTAGCTCCATGGTAAGTCAACACAGAGAAAGAAGACCTTTTTAAATTTTTTTGTTCTGAAGAGGAACCTTTAAAGTACTCCCAAAGAGGCCATACATAGACACATATATACACACATATGTAAATATACACATATATTAAATATGCATAAACATATTTATATATACAAATTATACAGATATATACAAATTATACATATTGTTATGTATATAATCTCTTTTCCCAGCCTACCCCATCTCCCACTACAAGAATGTAAGCTTAATAAGAACAGACTTAGCTTGCTCTCTTCTGGGTCACCCAGCCCCTGAAATAATGCCTAGCACACAGTAAGGTTAATATATACATGTATATATTACATATATATTGAATTAAAAGATAAATCAAAAGAAAAATTAAAAAATAAATCAACAGATGAATTAGTTTATGTGTTTATGGGAAAGAATGTCACAAAGGTGAACATAAAAATTTGAAAATTATTTAAGATATTCAGATGCTGGACACCTGGGTGGCTCAGTGTGTTAAGCCACTGCCTTCGGCTCAGGTCATGATCTCAGGGTCCTTGGATCAAGTCCCACATCGGGCTTTCTGCTCAGCAGGGAGCCTGCTTCCCTTCCTCTCTCTCTCTGCCTGCCTCTCTGCCTACTTGTGATCTCTCTCTGTCAAATAAATAAATAAAATCTTTTAAAAAAATAAAAAAAAAGATTTTCAGATGCTGTTATAAGACTTAAACAAAAGACACAAGAAATGAAGATTTCGGTTAGATATTGGATTAATTTAGAAACAGTAGTGTGTTATGTGTTTATTGAATATGGTTGAAAAAGAGAGGTTTTAATTACCTTTAGGCTTTAGCCGCCCATATTAATTCAAGGTAAGTACTTTTAAAAATGTCCCAAGAAGGTATGTTATAAAAAGGTTGACTTATCTTAAACATGTTTAACCAATATAGCCAAAGAAAAGAGGATTTTTTTTTTTTATCTCATAGTGAGAGCCAAAGAGATTTCATCCCTTTGTCTCAAACTTTATAATTGGCGGTGAAGTAAAGGAGTAACTCATTTCTTGAAAATATGGGAGAGTTCTTACATTACACAATCAATAAAACCTAAAGAATGGTATTACAGATAGTCAAACCAAAATCCAAAAAACTCAAATGATTTGCCAAATTTATATAGGAAGTAGGGAGTAGAATGGATTTGACTGAGTCTACTATTCTTTTGACCACAGAATAATGTTTCTTCTTAGGTGGAACAAATGCTACTGCTCACTGTTTGTACAAAATATTTCACAATTGTAGAACCTCAACCACATACTTCATCTGTTTCCTCCAACCTGTGACATTTGGAGAAATAAAAAATCATGATATACAGCAAATAGGAAACCACTTTCCATGGACACTTTTCCCGTTGTGTCTGTTTACTTTCTGATATTAATGGCCAAGAAAGTGCCAAGGACAGATCTTCTCCTCACTATTGTTTATTTCTTGGCTTCAATATTTATAAAGAAAAACCTAAATTGAATCTTTATTTCCTGTTTTACTTCCGTACTGTGTAGTGAAAACTACTATTCTTTCATGGGTCAGCACAGATGCTTAGTTGGTAATCTGTATCAATGGTGTCATCTTTCAAATGAAACAGAGCAATATATATATTTGGCTGATTTCTCAAGAGCTACCTTAACCTTCTCTTAACTATCACACACACACACACACACACACACACACACACACTTCAATTCTCACTGGCACTTGTGAACAGGAAGCTTAACCTTCATTAAGCTTTAGCAGAAGAAGAGCATGCTTGGCTATAACAGGTCTTCCTGATTTGGTTTTAATCCCTCAGAAATCTCATACTGACAAACCATGAATGTTTTACATCAGTAGCAGGAAGAAGGGGCTTTTTTGGAGCTATAATTAAGAGACTATATCACACATTTAATTATGTGCTCTCTATTAGTGGTTCTTAAAGGTGCTAAGTTGAGGCAGCACCTAAATAAGTGGCATGATTTTGATGCAATAAGCTCTAACTGCTGAGGATAGCAAAGTTTACCGATTTTATTAATTCCACAATTAACCCTCTTTGTATGCCTTGCTCACTACAGGTGCACCTGCAGAAAGTGTTCAGTTTGTTAACAGCCAATCCCATTATATAGCAGACCTTATCATAGCTGAAGAAGACATGCCTACCACATATGCTTTGGTTTAGAGAAGAGGTGGTTGCCTAATTCATTTGAGTACAGTGTCTTCAGCAACAGAAGATAAACAAGAGGTGAACCATACACAATCAATGTGATTTCCAGTTTTGCTGGTTTCCACAGTAATGTACTGATTCTTACAGCTGCAGCCCATTAGTTACTATATCCTAGAATGCCAAGTCAGACCCCACTCTACTCCACCCCAAAAATCACAACCCTAGGCAAGAAGAACATAAGATGTCCTGGGTGAATTAGGTTAGCAATATAATGGGTTTTATACTGAAATTTTACCTCCTTTGGCCAAATGCCTTCAAATTCTGTCTTCACCATCCTATGTCAGCCCTTGAAATCAGAAACTTTATATGAGACTATTTTCCTCGTTCTTAGGATTATGCTTAGTGGTGGTGTTGGTATGATATCACCTGAGCATAGTACCTTTCTTATTTCATTTGATTTTTATCATTGCTGCTTGTTGTTGGAGAAATAGACATACGTTTACCTAACCTAAAGCATGCTCTAAGAACAAAGTTTTCTTAATTTGATTGTCAAATGTGTAAGTAAGATTAAGTGGATCCCACAGATTGACATTTAAAAATTATTTTATCTTTTGTTATTAAGAGCTTTCCCTTCAGCCCAATTTTCCTGCTGTATTGGACTTGTCTTTCTTACACGTGGAGAATGAGGCACATTCCTAACTGTGCCACATCCACACCCATCACTGAAGAAGGCCAATTGAAGTTGACAGGCTGTGATATTGGAGCTCTTGACTTGCTGAGAAATGAGCGCAGTGAGCTTGAGAGTAGATATTCTCCAGTAAGAGGAATCAGATTTGGTGGTTAGTGAGTCAGATTTTGGTCTACCAATATTCCTTTTACCTCCACCAACTTTACTGGGGTAAATCCATGAGTCAGCACAAAGTGTTACTTCTTAATTTGTCTTAGACTTTCTGGTCTTAGTCAATGAAAAACAGTCATTTTCACACTGTTGGCTTTCACAGCCAGTGAGGTTTATTCCCCTGATTACTGCAAAGTGATAAGTTGAGCTATGTGATTAACATATGTATATGCATATTTTCAGAACACAGTGTTTGAAACCTGGAGTCAACCATGAAACAAAATTTGGAAACCCCTCAAACCATGGAGGTTGAAGAACATCCTACTAAAGAATGAATGGGTCAACCAGGAAATTAAAGAAATTTTTTTAAAAAATCCATAGAAGCAAATGAAACTGAAAGCACGACAGTCCAGAATCTTTGGGATGCATCAAAGCTGATCCTAAGTGGGAAATATATTACTATATGGGACTACCAAGAACCAAGAAAAGTCTTAAATACACAACCTAACATTTCTCCTAAAGTAGCGGAAAAAGAACAGCAAATAAAACTTAAATCCAGCAGGAGAAGGTAAATAGTAAGGATTAGAGCAGATGTCAATGGAACAGAAAGATCAACCAGGAAACAAGGGTTTTGAATGACACACTGGACCAGATGGACATATATAATAAATAAATAAATAAATAAACAAACAGTATTTGAATAAATACAGTATTTAAATAAATAAAAAACAGTAAACATTAAATTAAAAAACAGTATTTAAATAAATAAAAAATAAATAAATAAACAGTAAAACAGATCAGCGAGACTAGAAACTGGTTCTTTGAAATAATTAATATGTCTGATAAACCATGAGCCAGACTATCAAAAATAAAAAAAGAAAGAACCCAAATTAATAAAATCATGAATGAAAGAGAAATCACTACAGAAATACAAACATAAATTATAAGAAAATACTATGATCCAAAGTATGCAAACAAATTAGGCCATTTGGAAGAAATCGATGCATTCTGAAAAACAAATTAACAACCAAAACTGAAATAGGAAGAAGTAGAAAACCTGATCAGACCCATAACAGCAAAGAAATTGAGTCAGTAATCAAAAATAGCCAAACAAACGATAGTCCAGAACCAAATGCCTTCACAGTGGAATTCTACCAAACATCTAAAGAAGAATTAATACCTATTCTTCTGAACATGTTCCCAAAAGTAGAAATGGAAGGAAATATTCCAAATTAATTTTATAAGGCCAGCATTACCCTGATCAAAAAACCAGAGAAAGCTCTCACTAAAACAAATTACAGACCAATATCCCTATTGAACATGGATGCAAAAATTATCAACTGGCTAATCAGATCCAGCAGTACATTAAAAGGATTATTCACCATGACCAATTGGGATTTATTCCTGGGTTGCAGAGGTGGCTCAATATCCACAAATCAATCAAGGTGATACAACACATTAATAAAAGATAGAATAAGAACCTATAATCCTCTCAATAGATGGACAAGAGCATTTGACAAAACACAGCATCCTTTCTTTGATAAAAGCCTTCAACAAAGTGGGGGTAGATGGAACATAACTCAACATCATAAAGGCCATATATGAAAGACAATGCTAATATGATCCTCAATGGGGAAAAACTGAAAGTCTTTCCCCTACTGTCAGGAACAGGACAGGGATGTCTACTCTAACCATTACTATTTAACATATTATTGGAAGTCTTAGCCTCACTAACCAGCCAACAAAAAGAAATAAAAATCATCCAAGTAGGCAAGGAAGAAATCAAACTTTCACTATTTGCAGGCAACATGATACTCTATGTAGAAAACCCAAAAGGTTCCACAAAAAAATTGCTAGCCCTAATTCATGAACTCAGAAAAATCGCAGGATATAAAATCAATGTGCAGAAATCAGTTGCATTTCTTTACACCAATAATGAAGCTCCAGAAAAATATATACATACACACACACACACACACACACACACACACATATATATATATACATATATACATATATAATGGAATATTATTCAGGCATCAAAAAGAATGATATCTTGCCATTTATAATGACATGGATGGAGCTAGTGTGTATTGTGCTACGTGAAATAGTCAAAGAAAGACAAATATATAATCTCACTCATATATGGAATTTAAAAAGGAAAACAGATGGACATATGAGAAGGTAGGGAGAAAGGGAGAGGGGTAAATAAACAATAAGGGACTCTTAACAATAGAGAACAGGTTAAGGGTTGAATGAGGGAAGTGCATGGGGCAATGTGGTACATGGGTGAAGAGTAATAAGGAGGGAATTTTTGTGATGAGCACTGGGTGTTCTATACCTGTGCTGAATCTCTGAATTCTACTCCAGAAACCAATATCACACTGTATGTTAGCTAAGTAAAATTTAAATAAAGTTTTAAAAAATTTAAGAAAAGAAATGAGGAAACATAATTGTATAACACAAAGAAATTAAGAGGATACTATGTATAACTTTATGCCCACAAATTCAGTAACTTAAATAAAAAGCATGATGTTCTTGAAAAGTACAAATTGCTAAAACTTGGTAGAGAGGAGAGTACCTAAAGAGACATATCTAGTACAGTGAATGGATTTGTAGGTAAGATCATTCCAACATAGATATCCCCAGATGAGATGATTTTATTGGTGAATTCTTTTTTTTTAAGATTTTATTTATTTATTTGAGAGACAGTGAGAGAGAGCATGAGCGAGGAGAGGGTCAGAGGGAGAAACAGACTCCCCCTGGAGCTGGGAGCCTGATGCAGGACTTGATCCCAGGACTCCAGGATCATGACCTGAGCTGAAGGCAGTCGTCCAACCAACTGAACCACCCAGGTGCTCCTTATTGGTGCATTCTACTACACATTTTTAAAAAGAAAAGTATATAATACCAACAATACAGAATCTCTTAGAAGTTTGAAGTAAAAGATATAGTTTTAATTCATTTAATGAGGCAAGCAATTCATACTAAAAACAAACATATTAGAATAAAAATTTACAGACTAAAAACTAACATTTTTCATAAACATAATTGCAAAAATAATTCAGAAATTATTAACAACTCAAGAGAGGAGCAGGGGACCCCATTTCCACTGGTCCCCTGAATTTAGCTGGATATCTATCAATCCATTTTGAACATCCACAAATCAGCTCGAGATGTAAGAATATACATCCGAATATCTACAAGTAGAAGGTGATATAACAATGGAGCTCAAAACCTTAGAAAACTGCTCTAGTGAAAGACATCCCTCTCTGAAAGGGACTCTGGAAATGAAAAGGCAGAATTCTAGGTAGGGCATGTGGTCATGGGATATGCAGAGCTACAGAGCAAAATGGGGTCCCGGAAGTGTAGAGTGCATGAGCGGTGGATCCAGGAAGCGGATATGGTCAGCAAGCCCAGTAAGGGACTCTCAGATCACTTCACCATGAACTGTGAGCCAGCCAGTGAATAATCGCTCTTCTCTTGAGCAACCTGAAAAAATCTGTTCTGTGCTTGTGACTAAGCAAAAGCTCAGAGAGCACTAGCGGCACAGAAAGGGCTTTCGAGTGGCGCCCAGACATGATTTAGGAACTTCAGATGTATGCTAAAGCCCACAGCCACTCGAGGTTTTAGACAAACAAAGGGCAAACGTACTCCTGGGTCCCTGAGATTATCTCTGAGAGAGTTGCTGTGGGCATGCACCATGAGAGGCTGAAGATTTTTGGCAATAATGAAAGTGGAGACTATTTGTCCTGGAGGGTTTATAAAAGAGGGCAGACTGAATTTTCTGCTCTGGGCCAGAGGATTGGCTGCAGCCATTTTTGCTCTGATCCTCTGAATAGGTGGAGAAAAGCCCCGGGGGGGGGGGGGGGGAGCCACTCTGAGGACCAGTTTCCACTGAATCCTTGCCCCTGAAAAGAAGTAGGGCAACTCCACCCAAGTAGGCTTATCTGAGAAACAGGCCCCTCCCCCAGAAGTCAGACTGGAAGAACAGGTGTACATCAATCCTATAGATCCAGTAAGACCAGAAAATGCCAAAGCCAGGGGAAAATTGTATGTTGAGCTCTAGGTCTGGCCACACAACTTGTTTATTTTCAACATAAAATTCTCTTTTTTTTTCTTTTCTTTTTCCTATGCTCCCCCCACCACCTTTTTGGGTTGCTGTTCCTTTTACCCT
The DNA here is from genome assembly GCF_022355385.1 of Mustela nigripes. Taxonomy (NCBI): domain Eukaryota; kingdom Metazoa; phylum Chordata; class Mammalia; order Carnivora; family Mustelidae; genus Mustela; species Mustela nigripes. Next base: position 143,829,634 of record NC_081562.1, read on the forward strand.
CTCCTCATTTCAACTAGATGTTTATTATATCAAATTACATTTCATAGGTACTTTTTAAATTGTGTTTTTACAACCCTATATTTTTTATAGCTATATGCATTATTTTAGGCCTTTTTGTACTCTATGCAATTTTACCTTTATATATATACAAGTTTGAATTTCCTTGTAATTTTAGGACATACCATCACAGACCAAAGACACCCAGGAACAACAGAAACACAGTGCTTTGCCCACACTGAGATATTATAGCACCCTCCCCGTTTTTAATTTTTAATTTTATTCTTGTATTTCATTTTGGCATTTTTTTTAAGTGGCTTCTGACCACTCTGGATATTGCTAGGGGGCATCTTGCTTGTGTCAGACTTGACATTTTGGACTCTGCTCAATCACTCAAACTATCCCTCAACAGAATGAATATGAGGAGGAACTCAAAACAAAACAAATCAAAAAAAGAAACAGAGACATGTCCACTGATGCAGAACTAGTCAAAATGGATATAAGCAAGATATCACACTTAGATTTCTGTATATCAATTTTTTAATTAACACATAATGTATTATTTGTCCCAAGGGTACAGGTCTGTGAATCATCAGGCTTACACATTTCACATCACTCACCATAGCACATACCTTCCCCAGTGTCCATCACCCAGCCACCCTATACCTAACCCCCAACCCCCCAGCAACCCTCAGTTTGTTTCATGAGATTGAGTCTCTTATGATTTGCCTCCCTCTTCATCCCATCTTGTTTCATTTTTTCCCTCCCTACCACACACGATCCCCCACCCTGTCACTCAAATTACTCATATAAGAGAGATCATAATTGTCTTTTTCTGATTGACTTAGTTCACTCAGCGTAATACCCTCTAGTCCCATCCATGTCATTGCAAATGGCAAGATTTCACTTCTTTTGAAGGCTGCATAGTATTCCATTACACACACACACACACACACACACACACACACATACACACACCCCACATCTTTATTCATTCATCTGTTGATGGACATCTAGGTTCCTTCCATAGTTTGGGTATTGTGGACATTACTGCTATAAACATTGGGGTGCATGTGCCCCTTTGGATCACCACATTTGTATCTTTAGGGTAAACACCCAGTAATGTTATTGCTGGGTCATAGGGTAGCTCTATTTTCAACTTTTGGGGGAACCTTCATACTGTGTTCCAGAGTGGCTGCACCATTCCCACCAACAGCTTAGAGAGTCCTCTTTCTCCACATTCTTGCCAAAATCTGTCATTTCCTTACTTGTTAATTTTACCCATTCTGACTGGTGAGAGGTGGTATCTCATTGTGGTCTTGATTGGTATATCCCTGATGGCAAGTGATGTTTAGCACTTTTTCATGTGTCTGTTGGCTATCTGGATGTCTTCTTTTTAGAAACGTCTGTTCCACGGCAGGGATGTCCATTATCACCACTGCTATTCAACATCGTACTA
>NC_081562.1:143831589-143843232 GCF_022355385.1 Mustela nigripes
TATTTATTCTTCCAATCCATGAGCATGGAATGTTTTTCCATTTCTTTGTGTCTTCCTCAATTTCTTTCATGAGTACTTTATAGGTTTCTCAGTACAGATCCTTTGTCTCTTTGGTTAGGTTTATTCCTAGGTATCTTATGGTTTTGGGTGCAATTATAAATGGGATCAACTCCTTAATTTCTCTTTCTTCTGACTTGCTGTTGGTGTATAGAAATGCAACTGATTTCTATGCATTGATTTTATATGCTGACACTTCACAGAATTCCTGTATGAGTTCTGGAAGTTTTGGAGTGGAATCTTCTGGGTTTTCCACATAAAGTATCATATTACCTGCAAAGAGTGAGATTTTGACTTCTTCTTTGTCAATTAGGATGTCTTTTATTTATTTTTGTTGTCTTATTGTTTAAGCCAGGACTTCAAGTACAATGTTGAATAGCAGTGGTGATAGTGGACAGCCCTGCTTGTTCCTGACTGTAGGGGAAAAGCTCTCAGTTTTTCCCCATTGAGAATGATATTCACTGTGGGTTTTTCATAGATGGATTGGATGATATTGAGGTATGTGCCTTCCATCCCTACACTTTGAAGAGTTTTGAACAAGAAAGGATGCTGTACTTTGTCAAATATTTTTCAGCATCTATTGAGTGGATCATATGGTTCCTGTTCTTTCTTTTATTGATGTATTGTATCACATCAATTGATTTGCAGATGTTGAACCAACTTGCAGCCCAGGAATAAATCCCAGTTGGTCATGGTGAATAATCCTTTTAATGTACTGTTGGATCCTATCGGCCAGTATTTTGGTGAGAATTTTTGCATCTGTGTTCATCAAGGATATTAGTTTGTAATTCTCCTTTTTGATGGGGTCTTTGTCTGGTGTTGGGATCAAGATAATGCTGGCCTTATAAAATGAGTTTGGAAGTTTTCCTTCCATTTCAAGTTTTTGGAACAGTTTCAGGAGAATAGGCATTATTCTTCTTTAAATGTTTGGTAGAATTCCTCCTGGCAAGCCGTCTGACCCTGGAATCTTGTCTGTTTGGAGATTTTTGATGGGTGCTTCAATCCCCTTACTGGTTATGTGTCTGCTCAGGTTTTCTATTTCTTCTGGCTCAGTTTTGGTACTTTGTATGTCTCTAGAAATGCATCCATTTCTTCCAGATTGTCAAATTTCCTGGTGTATATAATGTGTTCTTATAATTGTTTGCATTTCTTTGGTATTGGTTGTGATCTCTCCTCTTTCATTCATGATTTTATTAATCTGGGTCCTTTCTCTTTTCTTTTGGAGAAGTCTGGCCAGGGGTGGATCAATCTTATTAATTCTTTCAAAGAACCAGCTCCTCGTTTCATTGATTTGCTCTATTGTTCTTTTGGTTTCTATTTAATTGATTTCTGCTCTGATCTTTATGATTTCTCTTCTCTGGTTGGGTTTAGGCTTTCTTTCCTATTATTTCTCTAGCTCCTTTAGGTGTAAGGGTTAGGTTGTGTATTTGAGACCTTTCTTGTTTCTTGAGAAAGGCATGCACCGCTATATACTTTCTACTCAGGACCGTCTTCGCTGTGTCCCAGAGATTTTGAAGAGTTGTGTTTTCATTTTCATTTGTTTCCATGAATTTTTAAAATTCTTCTTTAATTTCCTGGTAGACCCATTTGTTCTTTAGTAGGATGCTCTTTAGCCTCCATGTATTTCAGTTCTTTTCAACTTTCCTTTTGTGATTGAGTTCTAGTTTCAAAGAATTGTGGTCTGAAAATATGCAGGGAATGATCCCAATCTTTCGGTGCCAGTTGAGACCTGACTTGTAACCCAGAATGTGGTCTATTCTGGAGAATGTTCCATGTGCACTAGAGAAGAATGTGTATTCTGTTGCTTTTGGATGGAATGCTCTAAATATATTTGTAATGTCCATCTGGTCCAGTGTGTCACTTAAAGCCTTTATTTCCTTGTTGATCTTTTGCTTACATGATCTGTCCATTTTAGTGAGGGGGGTATTAACGTATTAACATCCTGTACTATTATTGTATTATTGTTTATGTGTTTCTTTGATTTTATTATTAATTGGTTTATATAGTTGGCTGCTCCCATGTTGGGGCATAAATATTTTAAATTGTTAGATCTTCTTGTTGGACAGACCCTTTGAGTATGATATGGTGTCGTTCCTCATCTCTTATTATAGTGTTTGGCTTAAAATGTAATTTATATGATATAAGGATTGCCACCCCAGCTTTCTTTTGATATCCATTAGCATGGTAAATGGTTTTCCACCCCCTAACTTTAAATCTGGAAGTGTCTTTGGCTCTAAAATGACTTTCTTGTAGATAGCATACTGATAGATCTTGTTTTTCTAATCCATTATAATACCCTGTGTCTTTTGATTGGGGCATTTAGCCCATTTACATTCAGGGTAACTCAATTCATATTGAAAGATATTAATTTAGTGCCATTGTATTGCCTGTAAGATGACCGTTACTCTCAGTTGTCTGTGTTCCTTTCCAGTCTGTTACTTTCAGGCTCACTCTTTGCTTAGAAGACCCCTTTCAATATTTCCTGTAGGGCTGGCTTGGCGTTTACAAATTCTTTTAGTTTTTGTTTGTCTGGAAGCTTTTTATATCTCCTTCTATTTTCTAAGACAGCCTAGCTGGATATAGCATTCTTGGATGCATATTTTCCTCATTTAGTGCTCTGAATATATCATGCCAGTCCTTTCTGGCCTGCTCGGTCTCTGTGGATAGATCTGCTGCCAATCTAATTTTTCTGCCATTGTATGTTACAGACCTCTTGTCCTGAGCTGCTTTCAGGATTTTTTCTTTGTCACTAAGACTTGTAGGTTTTATTATTTGATGATGGTGTGTGGACCTATTTTTATTGATTTTGAGGGGGATTTTCTGTGCCGCCTGGATTTTGGTGCTGGCTCTCATCACCAAATTAGCAAAGTTCTCCGCTATAATTTGCTCCAATATACCTTCTGCCCCTCTCTTTCTTTTTCTGGGATCCCAATTACTCTAATATTGTTTCATCTTATGGTATCACTTTTCTCTTGAATGCTCCCCTCATGGTCCACTACATGTTTGCCTCTCTTCTGCTCAGCTTCTCTATTCTCTATCATCTGGTCTTCTATATCACTAATTTTCTCTTGTGCCTCATTTATCCAAGCAGTAAGAGCCTCCATTTTTTATTGCACCTTATTAATAGCCTTTTTTTTTTTTTAATTTCAACTCAGTGAGATTTTAGTTCATTTATTTCTCCAGAAAGGGATTCTCTAGTATCTTCCATGCTTGATTTGAGCCCAGCTAGCACCTTGATAATCACCATTCTGAATTCTAGTTCTGACACATTACTAAACTCCATATTGATTAGGTCCTTAACTAACCTCTTGTTTTGTCTTTGGTTTTATTTATTTATTTATTTATTTATTTTTGGTGGTGTTTATCCACCCTGTCATTATCCAGATAACAACAGATGAGTGAGAGAACAAAATACTAGAAGGGTGCCAAAGACCCTAGAAAATTATACACTAACAAAATCAGAAAAGACCCAAAACTGGCAGGAGAAGAAAGGAAGATAAAATAAAATATACATATTCATTAGCCTGGTCAATAGAACAAAGCCACATGCTTAATTTTGTGTGTATTTTGGTCTATTAGAAGAGACCACCTCCCAAGATTTTAAAGAAAGAAAGACTTATAAATATACAAAAGTAGGAGTAAACATAAAGGATGCAATATGACTTTTAGATGAAAATTTAAAAAAATATTCTAAAAAAGGAATTAATAAGATAAGTTGGTTGGGAAAGAAAAGAAAAAGAGGAGAGAATGTGATCAAGCTGCAACCAGAACAAAGCTATATGCTAGATTTGGGGCATATTTGATCTATTAGAAGAAAGTTTATCCCAAAATTGTAAGGGAAAAAAAAAAAACAACTCTATATGTATACAAAAAAATAAAACAAGCTTAAATACAATGAAGTGATAATACATAACAATGATAATTTTAAATTTTTAGAAATGTATTGATAAGATAAAATAGTTAAAATCATTAAAATAAAAAAGAGGAAAAGTTTAAAATTAGAATAAGAAAAAAATAAAATTAAAAAAATTAACTTTGAAAGACTAAAGGGTCATTGGAGAAAAGTGATGAATTCTATATGTTGCTTTCCTCTAGCTTTGGATTTCTTTTTTTTTTTTTCAATGCTTTATTTTATGATAGCTGTATTTTATTTTTTTTAGAACATGTTAAATTGCTATCCCAATTAATTATACATTTTAAATCCTACCAGAAAGTTATGAATGGTCCAGTTTCTCCACATTCTTACCAGCAATTACTGTTCTTACATTTTTGTTTTGTTTTGTTTTGTTCTGGTCATCCATATAAGTATGAAATGATAGCTCTTATGACTTGTGATATTGCCTTATATGGCTGATGATGTTGAAAACATTTTCATCTCTATATACTCATCAGTGAAATATCTTTTCACATCCTTTTGCTCATGTTCTAATTAAATTTTTAAAACCTGTTGAAAGTTGAGACTACTTAATTTTTCTTGAGAGAGAGAAAGTACATCCAAGTGTGTGTGCAAGTAAGGGGGGAGTATAAAAGGAGGGAGAGAGAGAGAATCATAAGCTGACTCCATGCATGGTGCAGAAATCCATAGGGGTCTCAATCTTATGGCTCTGAGATCATGACCTGAACTGAAATCAAGAGTTGAATATTTAACTGACTGAGGCACCCAGGTACCCTGAGAATTCTTTTTTGTTGTTGTTGTTCTAAATAATAGCTGTTTATCAGTTATTGATTGTTTCCCAGATATAGGGTTGGGAAATACATTTTCTCATTCTGTATCTTTGTTATCCAGCTTTTTAACATATTCATTCTTAGAGCAAAATATTTTTTATTTTTGTCAAAGTTCTCTTTAGCAATTTTTCTTTTTATTGATTATGGTTTTGTGGTGTCAAGTCTAAAACTCTATCTTTATCCCTATATACTAAAGGTTTCTTTATCCTCTTTATAATGAATAGTTTTATAATTTTACATTTATATTTTAAAATAATTTGTGCATAATATGTGAAACCTAGCTTAGAGTCTATTAAAAAATTGCCAAAGCGGAGAGGGAGACAAGATGGCGGGGAAGTAGGAGGAGGCGCCTTTTAAACCTGTACCCTAAAGTGAGCTGATTACCTACAAAAGAATTCCGATCACCCATGAAAACAGCCTGAGATCAGAATTATACACGTCTGGATCTCTACTGGGGCAGAAGACACTAGTGTGCAGGTAAAGCAGAGTGGGAACTTCAGACTGATATCGGAAGATAAACAAAAGGGGGAAGGAGCCACCAGAGGCAACCGATTGGAAAGTAATACCCCAATTCGAGAGTGCCCTGCACCTGGGGGGACCAGCATTAACTTGAAGTCTGGTTGAAAGCACTCAAAGAGAACAAAGGATTGCAGGGGGAAATTGTGGGAATCGGGGTGGCTAGGCACAGGGTCTTAAGTCCCCGAACCCAGGAGAGCTTCCCCTGGCGCTGAGCCAGAGAGAGTGCAGCGGAAAAACCAGGACTTGGTTCTAAGCCGCCAGCGTGCCTGAGATCCCATGGGGTCCAGCTCCTGTGAGGAGCTGGAAGCCTCATCAGAAAGCAGAGGCCCCAGAGCCAGAGGGCAGGTGCTACACAGCCCGAGATGCCCCCCCACACCCTCCCTCTTAGACCCGCGCCATTCCACCAGAGCCTGAGATGCAGGAATGTGCCCCACACACTCCCCAGAGAGAGGTGCACAAAGGCCCAGCCTGGTGCTCTCAGACTAGTGCCATTGCACCAGAGCCTGAGATGCGTGCACGCATGCCCCACACACTCCCCTGAGAGAGGTTGTGTGCAAGACTGGAGCTCTTAGACCCAGAAAGACCAGGCACTCCCAGTCTGGGCCAGTGGGAAAATCTCAGCGTGTGATTGCTGCTTGGAACATCTCTGGCAGTCTGGAGCCGCCAAGACAGCCATCGTGACCATGGTTTTGGGTACAATCAGAAGATAATGCATCCCCAGGGACCGCGACTAGGAACCTGCTCTGCCAGCAGCCAAAAGGAAATTTATCTTGGCTCTGCAGCCAGACTGAGGCTTCTCTCTCAGAGGGAGGTCAGGTTGCAGTTTGCTTTCTCTAAACCTACAAAAACCATCAAAAGCGGTCAAGGCAAGGAAAAAAAATAAAAAGTGAACAAACATAAAAACCTCGAGAGAACAAAATCCTAAAAAAATCGGTTTCTGCAGAGCCCACCTCCTTGAGGGGGGCGTGAGGAATTAACTCAGAGAACATCATTGACTGAAAACCCACGTGGCAGTCCACTCCCCCAGACACCAACCAGGAAAAAACAAAAAACAACAAAAAAGACAAGAAAACAACCAACACTACTTCATAGGACAACTTTTATTTTTAATTCATTCCCACTATTCTGGTTCATTCTTTTTATATACATAAATTTTTAACCTATTTACCATCACAGTGAGCTGTCCAGTACATCAACATCCATAATAATCTTCTAACCTTAACTTTTGATACATACACCTGTTTTTCTTTTGCATTTCTATTTTTTAATTTTTTTAAAAAATTAGTTTAATCTAGTTTATTCCTTTTATATTTTTATTTTCTAATATTCAAGTACAGTTAAATTTCAAGGTAATCCCCTTTCCCCAGTCAATGCTACACCTTTAGGTAAACCAAATTTTTATAACTTTTTTAATTTATTTATTTTCAGCATAACAGTATCATTATTTTTTCACCACACCCAGTGCTGCATGCAATCTGTGCCCTCTATAATACCCACCACCTGGTGCCCTGACCTCCTTCCCCCCCACCACTTCAAACCCCTCAGATTGTTTTTCAAAGTCCATAGTCTCTCATGATTCACCTTCCCTTCCAATTTACCCCAACCCCCTTCTCTCTAATCCCCATGTCCTCCATGCTTTTTGTTATGCTCCACAAAAAGTGAAACCATATGATAATTGACTCTCTCTGCTTGACTTATTTCACTCAGCATAATCTCTTCCAGTCCTGTCCATGTTGCTAAAAAGTTGGGTATTCGTTCTTTCTGAGGGAGGCATAATACTCCATAGTGTATATGGGCCACATCTTGCTTATCCATTCATCCGTTGAAGGGCATCTTGGTTCTTTCCACAGTTTGGTGACCATAGCCATTGCTGCTATAAACATTGGGGTACAGATGGCCCTTCTTTTCGTACATTGTATCTTTAGGGTAAATACCCAGGAATGCAATGGCAGGGTCATAGGGAAGCTCTATTTTTAATTTCTTGACGAATTTCCACACTGTTCTCCAAAGAGGCTGCACCAACTTACATTCCCACAAATAGGGTAAGAGGGTTCCACTTTCTCCACATCCTCTCCAACACATGTTGTTTCCTGTCTTGCTAATTTTGGCCATTCAAACTGGTGTAAGGTCATATCTCAATGTAGTTTTAATTTGAAACTCCCTGATGGCTAGTGAAGAAGAATATTTTTTCATGTGACTGAGAGCCATTTGTATGTCTTTATTGGAGAAGTGTCTGTCCATATCTTCTGCCCATTTTATGATATGATTGTCTGTTTTGTGTGTGTTGAGTTTGAGGAGTTTATTATAGATCCTGGATATCAACCTTTTGTCTGAACTGTCCTATGCAATGTTTGCAATAACTTATGCCATTCCATGGGCTGCCTCTTTGTTTTATTGACTGTTTACTTTGCTGTGCAGAAGCTTTTGATCTTGATGAAGTCCCAAAAGTTCACTTTTGCTTTTGTTTCCTTTGCCTTTGGAGACATATCTTGAAAGAAGTTGCTGTGGCTGATATCGAAGAGATAACTGCCTATGTTCTCCCCTAGGATTCTGATGGATTCCTTTCTCACGTTGAGGTCTTTTATCCATTTTGAGTTTATCTTTGTGTATGGTGTAAGAGAATGGTCGATTTTCATTCCTCTACATATAGCTGTCCAGTTTTCCCAGCACCATTTATTGAAGAGACTGTCTTTTTTCTACTGTATATTTTTTCCTGTTTTGTCGAAGATTAATTGACCATAGTGTTGAGGGTCCATGTCTGGGCTCTCTCCTCTGTTCCACTGGTCTATGTGTCTGTTTTTATGCCAGTACCATGCTGTCTTCGTGATCACAGCTTCTTACTAAAGCTTGAAATCAGGTAACGTGATGCTACCAGTTTTATTTTTGTTTTTCAACATTTCCTTAGTGAATCAGGGTCTCTTCTGATTCCATACAAATTTTAGGATTATTTGCTCCAGCTCTTTGAAGAATACCAGTGGAATTTTGATCGGAATAGCATTAAAAGTACAGATTGCTCTAGGCAATATAGACATTTTAACAGTGTTTATTCTTTCGACCCAAGAGCATGGAATGGTCTTCCCTCTTTTTGTGTTCTTCAATTTCTTTCATGAGTGCTCTGTAGTTCATTGAGTACAGATCCTTTACCTCTTTGGTTAGGTTTATTCCCAAGTATCTTATGGTTCTTGGTGCTATAGTAAATGGAATCGATTCTCTAATTTCCCTTTCTGTATTTTCATTTTTAGTGTATAAGAAAGCCACTGATTTCTGCACATTGACTTTGTATCCTGCCACGTTGCTGAATGGCTGTATAAGTTCTAGTAGTTTGGGGGTGAAGTCTTTTGGGTTTTCCATATAAATAGTCATGTCATCTGCAAAGAGAGATAGTTTGACTTCTTCATTACCAATTTGGATACCTTCTATTTCCCTTTGTTGTCTGATTGCTGTTGCTAGGATTTCTAATACTATGTTGAACAAGAATGGTGAGAGTGGGCATCCTTTTCGTGTGCCTGATCTCAATGGGAAGGACATAAGCTTTTTCTCATTGAGGATGATATTTGTTCTGGGTCTTTCATAGATAGATTTTATGATGTTCAGAAATGTTCCCTCTATCCCTATACTTTGAAGTGTTTATACAGGAACAGATGCTAGATTTTGTCAAATGCTTTTTCTGCATCAATTTAGAGGACCATGTGGTTCTTCTCTCTTCTCTTATTAATTTGTTCTATCACATTGATTGATTTGCGAATGTTCAACCACCCTTGTAGCCCATGAATGAATCCTACCTGCTCATGATGGATAATCTTTTTAATGTGCTGTTGGATCCTGTTTGCTAGGATACTGTGGAGAATCTTAGCATCCATATTCATCAGTGATATTGGTCTGAAATTCTCCCTTTTGGTAGGGTCTTTGCCTGGTAGTCAGAGATCCAGAAAGACACTACACCATTCTTATAGGGACTATCCACCAAGATGATCTAACAATTGTAAATATCTATGCCCCCAATATGGGATCAGCCAATTACATAAGAAAACTGTTAATCAAGATAAAGAGTCATAATGATATGAATACACTAATTGTTGGAGTTCTTAACATGCCTCTCTCAGAAATAGACAGATCATTGAAGCAGAAAATCAATAAAGAAATGAGAGCATTGAATGACACATTGGTCCAGATGGACCTCATAGATATATACAGAACATTCCACCCTAAAACAACAGAATACTCATTCTTCTCAAGTGCACATGGAATTTTCTGAAGAATAGACCACATACTGGGTCATAAATCAGGACTCAATGGATACCAAAAGACTGAGATTATACCCTGAATATTCAAAGATCAACATGCTTTGAAACTGGAGCTCAATCACAAGGAAAAGTTCCAAAGGAACTCAGACTCCTGGAAGCTAAAGGCCACCTTGCTTAAGAATGCTTGGATCAGCCAGGAGATCAAAGAAGAACTGAAATAATTGATGGAAAACAATGAGAAGGAAGACACTTTGGTCCAAAACCTATGGGATACAGCAAAGGCGGTCCTAAAGGGGAAATTCACAGGCATCCAAGCCTCCCTCAAAAAAATTGAAAAATCCAGAACACACCAGCTGTCTCTACACTTTAAAGAACTGGAGTATCAACAAAAAATCAAACCAACTCTGCACATAAGAAGGGAAATCATCAAATTAGAGCAGAGATCAATGAAGTAGAAACCAGAGATACAGTAGAACACATCAATGAAACTAGAAGCTGTTTTTTTTTAAAGAATCAATAATATCGATAAACCATTGGCCACAGTAATCCAAAAGAAAAGAGAGAAAGCCCAAATTCATAAAATTATGAATGAAAAGAGAGATATCACAACTGACACTGAGGTAGGAGAAACAATCATCAGAAGTTATTAACAACAGTTATATGCCAATAAGGTAAGCAACTAGATGAAATGGATGCATTCCTGGAAAGATATAAGCTCCCAAAATTGAATGAAGAAGAAACTGACAACCTGAATAGACCGATATCTAGTAATGAGACTGGAGCAGTGATCAAAAACCTCCCAAAAAACAAGAGGGCGGGATCTGACGGATTCCCTGGGGAATTGTACTAAACTTTCAAAGAAGAAATAACACCTGTTCTCTTGAAGCTGTTCCAGAAAATTGAAGCAGAAGGAAAACTTCCTGACTCTTTCTATGAAGCCAGCATTACCCTGATCCCCAAACCAGGCAAAGACCCTACCAGAAAGGAGAATTTCAGACCAACATCACTGATGAATTTGGATGCTAAGATTCTCCACAAGATCCTAGTAAACAGGATCCAACTGTACATTAAAAAGATTATCCACCATGAGCAGGTGGGATTCATCCCTGGGCTACAAGGATGGTTCAACATTCGCAAATCAATCAATGTGATAGAACAAATCAATAAGAGAAGAGAGAAGAACCACATGGTCCTCTCAATTGATGCAGAAAAGGCATTTGACAAAATCCAGCATCCCTTCCTGATTAAAATGCTTCCAAACATATGGGTAGAGGGAACATTCCTGAACTTCATCAAATTTATGAAAGACCCACAGCAAATATCATCCTCAATGGGAAAAACCTTGCAACCTTCCTGTTGAGATCAGGAACACAACAAGGATGCCCATTCTCACCGTTCTTGTTCAACATAGCATTAGAAATCCTAGCAACAGAAATCAGACAACAAAGAGAAATAAAAGGTATCCAAATTGACAAGGAAGAAGTCAAACTCTCTCTCTTTGCAGATGACATGATTCTTTATATGGAAAACACAAAAGACTCCACCCCCAAACTACTAGAATGCATACAGCAATTCAGTAACGTGGCAGGGATACAAAGTCAAGGTGCAGAAATCACTGGATTTCTTATACACTATCAATGAAAATACAGAAAGGGAAATTAGAGAATCGATTCCATTTACTATAGCTCCAAGAACCATAAGATACCTGGGAATAAACCTAACCAAAGAGGTAATGGATGTGTACTCGAGGAACTACAGAACACTCATGAAAGAAATTGAAGTAGACACAAAATGATGGAAGACCATTCCATGCTCTTGGATCGAAAGAATAAACACTGTTAAAATGTCTAAACTGCCTAGAGCAATCTATACTTTTAATGACATTCTGATCAAAATTCCACCGGTATTTTTCAGAGAGCTGGAGCAAATAATCCTAAAATTTGTATGGAATCAGAAGAGACCCTGAATCGCTAAGGAAATGTTGAAAAACAAAAATAAAACTGGCGGCATCACGTCACCTGATTTCTAGCTTCATTACAAAGCTGTGATCACCAAGACAGCATGGTACTGGCATAAAAACAGACACATAGACCAGTGA